>NC_138312.1:62035000-62062500 GCF_965601325.2 Salmo salar | reverse complement strand
TGAGACATGGATTGTGTTTGTGTGCCATTCAGAGGGTGACAAAATACAAGACAAAATATTTCCAGTGCTTTCAGAAAGTATTCACTCTGCTTGACTTTTTCGACATTTTGTTTTGTTACAACCAGAATTTAAAAAATGGATTAAATTTAGATTTTTTTTGGGGTCACTGGCCTACACACAATACCCCGTAATGTCAAAGTGATAATGTTTTTAGAAATGTTTACAAATTAATTAAAAATGAAAAGCTGAAATGTCTTGTCAATAATTATTCAACCACTTTGTTATAGCAAGCCTAAATACATTCAGGAGTAAAAATGTGCTGAACAAGTCACATAATAAGTTTAATGGATTCACTCTGTTTAATAATAGTGTTTAACATGATTTTGAATGACTACCTCATCTCTGTGCCCCACAAATACAATTATCTGGAAGGTCCCTCAGTAGAGCAGTGAATTTCAAACACAGATTCCACCACAAAGACCAGGGAGGTTTTCCAACGCCTCGCAAAGAAGGGCACCTATTGGTAGATGGGTAACAATAATGAATAAAGCAGACATTGAATAATATCCCTTTGAGCATGGTGAAGTTATTGATTTCACCATGAGGCCAATAATGACTTTAAAACAGAGTTTAATGGCTGTGATGGGAGAGAACTGAGGATGGATCAACAACATTGTAGTTACTCCACAATACTAACCTAAAGGACAGAGTGAAAAGAAGGAAGCCTGTACAGAATACAAATATTCCAAAACAATCATCCTGTTTGCAATAAGGCACTAAATTAATACTGCAAAACATGTGGCTAAGCAATTCACTTTTTGTCCTGAATACAAAGTGTTATGTTTGGGACAAATCCAATACAACACAATACTGAGTACCACTGCATCATGTTATGGGTATTTTTGTAATCGTTAAGGACTGGGAAGTTTTTCAGGATAAAAAAATAAATGAAATGGAGCTAAGCACAGACAAAATCCTAGAGGAATCCTGCTTCAGTCTGCTTTCCACCAGACACTGGGAGATGAATTCACCTTTCAGCAGGACAATATCCTAAAACACAAGGCCAAATCTACACTGGAGTTGCTTACCAAGAAGACAGTGAATGTTCCTGAGTGGCCGAGTTACAGTTTTGACTTAAATCTGCTTGTAAATTTATGGCAACACCTGAAAATGGTTGTCTAGCAATGATCAACAACCAATTTGAAAAGATTAATAATGGGCAAATGTTACACAATCCAGGTGTGGAAAGCTCTTGGGAGATTGACCCAGAAAGACTCACAGCTGTAATTACTCCCAAAGGTGATTCTAACATGTATTAACTCAGGGGTGTGAATACTTATGTAAATGAGATATTTCTGTATTTCATATTTATTCAATTTGATAACATTTCTAAAAACGTATTTATGGGGCATTGTGTGTAGATGGGTGACAAATGTTTTATATTTAATCCATTTTGAATTCAGGTTGTAACATAAAACGTGGAATAAGTGAAGGGGTATGACTATGTAAGTGCCTTTGAACAGGGTACGGTAGTTGGCGTCAGACGCACTGGTTTGTGTCAAGAACTGCAATGCTGCTGGGTTTTTCCACTCTCAACAGTTTCCTGTGTGTATCAAGAATGGTCCACCACCCAAAGGACATCCAGCCAACTTGACACAACTGTGGGGAAGCATTGGAGTCAACATGGGCCCAGCATCCCTGTATTATGCTTTCGACACCTTGTAGAGTCTGTTGTAGAGGCTGTTCTGAGGGCAAAATGGGGAGCAACTCAATATAAGGAAGGTGTTCCTAATGTTTTGTCCACTAAGTGTATAGGCGTGAAGGTGCCATGGGGGAGGGAAGGAAAACTGTAGACAAACAAATGACCAGCAATAATAAGACTTTCATATAAAAAAAAAAGAAAAAAAAAAAAGATAATATTATTTTTGATAAATACTAAATAATATTTAAGATTGGTATCATTCCATAATAAATGTACTTCAGCGACTATGGGTTGGGGGCTATGTACAAAGATAACAAATAAATATCACACTTGTGTGGACTGTACAAATTCCCAGGATGCATTTGGATCATAAACGATAAGAAACATCACAGAACTTCCTTTGAGGAGGAGGAGGAGAAGAGGAATCTTTAAGGGGTTTGATTCCTTGTCTGTCCCTTGTGTCTTGTTTGGTTAGTCCATCCACCAGCCTGTGAAGGCGTAGTCCATCCACCAGCCTGTGAAGGCGTAGTCCATCCACCAGCCTGTGAAGGCGTAGTCCATCCACCAGCCTGTGAAGGCGTTGTCCATCCACCAGCCTGTGAAGGCGTAGTCCATCCACCAGCCTGTGAAGGCGTAGTCCATCCACCAGCCTGTGAAGGCGGGTTATGGTAACATAGTCCATCCACCAGCCTGTGAAGGTTGGTTTGAAAGCCACCATCTTTACAGGGCTCAACAGTGCCACCATTTTACTTGTATATGTGTCTAAATATTTAGCTGTGTAATTCTAGCTTTAATATCTCAAATATTTTTCATTGTGCTCCTAAATTCCTTTGTGTGCGCCAACATTTCAGCGTAGAGCCGTGCTTTAAAACCTCCTGGAAGAAGAACCAGTCAGTCAGGGAGTTTTACCGGCAGAAGAACCAGTCAGTCAGCCAGGGAGTTCTACAGACAGAAGAACCAGTCAACCAGTGAGTTCTACCGGCAGAAGAACCAGTCAGCCAGTGAGTTCTACCGGCAGAAGAACCAGTCAGCCAGTGAGTTCTAATGGCAGAAGAACCAGTCAGGCAGAAGAACCAGTCAGTCACCCAGGGAGTTCTACAGACAGAAGAACCAGTCAACCAGTGAGTTCTACCGGCAGAAGAACCAGTCAGTCAGCCAGTTAGTTCTACAGGCAGAAGAACCAGTCAACCAGTGAGTTCTACCGGCAGAAGAACCAGTCAGGCAGAACAACCAGTCAGTCAGCCAGTGAGTTCTACAGGCAGAAGAACCAGTCAGGCAGAAGACCCAGTCAGTCAGCCAGTCAGTTCTACAGGCAGAATAACCAGTCAGTCCGCCAGTGAGTTCTACAGGCAGAAGACCCAGTCAGTCAGCCAGTCAGTTCTACAGGCAGAAGAATCAGTCAGTCAGCCAGTGAGTTCTACAGGCAGAAGACCCAGTCAGTCAGCCAGTCAGTTCTACAGGCAGAAGAATCAGTCAGTCAGCCAGTGAGTTCTACAGGCAGAATAACCAGTCAGTCCGCCAGTTAGTTCTACAGGCAGAAGACCCAGTCAGTCAGCCAGTGAGTTCTACAGGCAGAAGAACCAGTCAGTCAGCCAGTGAGTTCTACAGGCAGAAGAACCAGTCAGTCAGCCAGTGAGTTCTACAGGCAGAAGAACCAGTCAACCAGTGAGTTCTACAGGCAGAAGAACCAGTCAGGCAGAAGACCCAGTCAGTCAGCCAGTGAGTTCTACAGGCAGCTCCCTACTACACAGCACTTCCCACTGTCTCGCTAACAGACATATCAGCCTCTCCCTGCTGTCTGCTCCAGGAACATAGACACACCACAGTACCTCGTTCTCTGTTCCCCCACATCTCCTCCTCCTCCTCCTCCCATTCTCCCCTCCTCCTCCTCCCACCTCCTCCTCCTCCTCTTCTCCAAAGTGGTCCATGGTAAGCTGACAGAGGAGGTCTGGGCCAGGGACATCGTCGAAGACTAACGTCAGTGCCTGCGGGTACGTCTGGTAACCCATGAGGACTCGATCCAGGTCTCTTATTCGTCGAGCGTCGGTCAGTTGGTACTTATCTCGGGGAGGGGGCTCCTTGGCAAAATCCGGCAGCGGGTAGCTGATATAATCCTCATCCAGCAGGAAAACGTCTGTACTGGTCAGGATCAGAGTCTTAGGATGGAGGACAGGCCTGGGAGTGGAGGGAGCCAGGCTCTGTTGGGGGATATGGGGCCTGATGGAGGGGGCTGGTCCTGGAACCTGGGGGTAAGGATGAAGACGGGGCTGGCTAGCAGAGACCGGGCTCTGGGGTTGGAGGTGAGACTGTCTATCCCCCTGCAGACGACCCCCAGTGCAAGTCTGTCTGTCAGCAGCTGGGGCCTGGGTCTGTGGGAGCACATTGAGGCCCTGTGAGAAACCTGGCCCCTGGGTCTGCACCTGGAAGACCAGTACGTAGAGCAGGATATTGCAGGAGGACGCCCCAGATGGACCTTTCCTCTCGGCTACGATAAAGGTCAGGTCGCCAATCTCTTCTTCACTGGGGTAGATGAACTTTACCCTGCTAGAGTGGACAAGTTCATAGTTCTCCATCTTACCTGGGAGTAGACAACACATTGGGAAAGACAGGACTCATTTAGTTTGGTACGTCAACAACAATAGGACAAAAAAAAGGACCCATTTATTCTTAATCCCGAATAGAACCTCCTAGATTCTACCCCATGTTATTGTGGAGATCTGTTTCTTAAACCTGGACAATCCACACACATCTCCACAAAGGGGCATTTTACTGATGAAAACGTACAAATATTCATGTTATTAATACCTGTGGATTTATTTCCGAACTGTGTGTAGAAGTCTTGTTCAGAGGGTTCGGGAGAAGGTAGTTTGTCCTGTAGAGAGAGAACCATCATCAGCTGCTGCAGGAAGCGGTGTGTCCCGTAACTGTCCCTCGTCAGACAGCAGATGATGTGGTCCGCTGACGGCCCTGGAGACAAATAACACACAACACAGATTACAGCCAGCCCAGTCCAACAGCCAGCCCAGTCCAACAGCCAGCCAGCCCAGTCCAACAGCCAGCCAGCCCAGTCCAACAGCCAGCCCAGTCCAACAGCCAGCCAGCCCAGTCCAACAGCCAGCCAGCCCAGTCCAACAGCCAGCCCAGTCCAACAGCCAGCCCAGTCCAACAGCCAGCCCAGTCCAACAGCCAGCCAGTCCAGCAGCCAGCCAGCCCAGTCCAACAGCCAGTCCAGTCCAACAGCCAGTCCAGTCCAACAGCCAGCCAGCCCAGTCCAACAGCCAGCCCAGTCCAACAGCCAGCCCAGTCCAGCAGCCAGTCCAGTCCAGCAGCCAGCCCAGTCCAACAGCCAGCCCAGTCCAACAGCCAGCCCAGTCCAACAGCCAGCCCAGTCCAACAGCCAGCCCAGTCCAACAGCCAGTCCAGTCCAACAGCCAGCCCAGTCCAACAGCCAGCCCAGTCCAACAGCCAGCCCAGTCCAGCAGCCAGCCCAGTCCAACAGCCAGCCAGCCCAGTCCAACAGCCAGCCAGCCCAGTCCAACAGCCAGCCCAGTCCAACAGCCAGCCCAGTCCAACAGCCAGCCCAGTCCAACAGCCAGCCCAGTCCAACAGCCAGCCAGCCCAGTCCAACAGCCAGCCAGCCCAGTCCAACAGCCAGCCCAGTCCAGCAGCCAGCCCAGTCCAGCAGCCAGCCCAGTCCAGCAGCCAGCCCAGTCCAACAGTCAGCCCAGTCCAACAGCCAGCCAGCCAGTCCAACAGCCAGCCAGCCAGTCCAACAGCCAGCCAGCCAGTCCAACAGCCAGCCAGCCAGTCCAACAGCCAGCCAGCCAGTCCAACAGCCAGCCAGCCAGTCCAACAGCCAGCCCAGTCCAACAGCCAGCCCAGTCCAACAGCCAGCCCAGTCCAACAGCCAGTCCAGTCCAACAGCCAGTCCAGTCCAGCAGCCAGCCCAGTCCAACAGCCAGCCCAGTCCAACAGCCAGCCCAGTCCAACAGCCAGTCCAGTCCAGCAGCCAGCCCAGTCCAACAGCCAGCCCAGTCCAACAGCCAGCCCAGTCCAGCAGCCAGCCCAGTCCAACAGCCAGCCCAGTCCAACAGCCAGCCCAGTCCAACAGCCAGCCCAGTCCAACAGCCAGCCCAGTCCAACAGCCAGTCCAGTCCAACAGCCAGTCCAGTCCAACAGCCAGCCCAGTCCAACAGCCAGTCCAGTCCAACAGCCAGTCCAGTCCAACAGCCAGCCAGTCCAGCAGCCAGCCCAGTCCAACAGCCAGCCCAGTCCAACAGCCAGTCCAGTCCAACAGCCAGTCCAGTCCAACAGCCAGCCAGTCCAGTCCAACAGCCAGCCAGCCCAGTCCAACAGCCAGTCCAGTCCAACAGCCAGCCAGTCCAGCAGCCAGCCAGCCCAGTCCAACAGCCAGCCAGTCCAGCAGCCAGCCAGTCCAGCAGCCAGCCAGCCCAGTCCAACAGCCAGCCCAGTCCAACAGCCAGCCCAGTCCAACAGCCAGTCCAGTCCAGCAGCCAGCCCAGTCCAACAGCCAGCCCAGTCCAACAGCCAGCCCAGTCCAACAGCCAGCCCAGTCCAACAGCCAGTCCAGTCCAACAGCCAGTCCAGTCCAACAGCCAGCCCAGTCCAACAGCCAGCCAGTCCAGCAGCCAGCCAGCCCAGTCCAACAGCCAGTCCAGTCCAACAGCCAGCCAGTCCAACAGCCAGTCCAGTCCAACAGCCAGCCAGTCCAGCAGCCAGCCAGCCCAGTCCAACAGCCAGCCAGCCCAGTCCAGCAGCCAGCCAGCCCAGTCCAACAGCCAGTCCAGTCCAACAGCCAGTCCAGTCCAACAGCCAGCCAGTCCAGCAGCCAGCCAGCCCAGTCCAACAGCCAGCCAGTCCAGCAGCCAGCCAGCCCAGTCCAACAGCCAGCCCAGTCCAACAGCCAGGCCAGTCCAGTCCAACAGCCAGGATTTCTATAAGTTCTGGGATAGGGATTTCTATGAATCCTGGAATAGGGATTTCTATGAGTCCTGGGATTTCTATGAATCCTGGGATTTCTATGAATCCTGGGATTTCTATGAATCCTGGGATTTCTATGAATCCTGGGATTTCTATGAATCCTGGGATTTCTATGAATCCTGGGATTGGGATTTCTATGAATCCTGGGATTGGGATTTCTATGAATCCTGGGATTGGGATTTCTATGAATCCTGGGATTGGGATTTCTATGAATCCTGGGATTGAGATTTCTATGAATCCTGGGATTGGGATTTCTATGAATTCAGATAACACTTCGCAGTATGTTCCACTGTCTTTAACATCCTGATCCTAGTCCTCTCTGTAACACCGTAGTCATCCATTCATTCTCCCTACTCACCCACCACCCTGAAGTACTGGTCGAACAGGCCCACATTGACAGACTGGAAGTCGTGGAGGTCGATGGTGAGACAGTAAGACATGATCAGCTCTGGGTCCTGATGGTCACAGTGGCTCCAGTCCCACAGTACTGAAGGATAAAGACAGCACACATTACTACAGACCCACAGGATAAAGACAGCACACATTACTACAGACCCACAGTATAAAGACAGCACACATTACTACAGACCCACAGTATAAAGACAGCACACATTACTACAGACCCACAGTATAAAGACAGCACACATTACTACAGACCCACAGTATAAAGACAGCACACATTACTACAGACCCACAGTATAAAGACAGCACACATTACTACAGACCCACATTACTACAGACCCACATTACTACAGACCCACAGTATAAAGACAGCACACATTACTACAGACCCACAGTATAAAGACAGCACACATTACTACAGACCCACAGTATAAAGACAGCACACATTACTACAGACCCACATTACTACAGACCCACAGTATAAAGACAGCACACATTACTACAGACCCACAGTATAAAGACAGCACACATTACTACAGACCCACAGTATAAAGACAGCACACATTACTACAGACCCACAGTATAAAGACAGCACACATTACTACAGACCCACAGTATAAAGACAGCACACATTACTACAGACCCACACCGCCCCGTATAAAGACAGCACACATTACTACAGACCCACAGTATAAAGACAGCACACATTACTACAGACCCACAGTATAAAGACAGCACACATTACTACAGACCCACAGTATAAAGACAGCACACATTACTACAGACCCACAGTATAAAGACAGCACACATTACTACAGACCCACAGTATAAAGACGGCACACATTACTACAGACCCACAGTATAAGACGGCACACATTACTACAGACCCACAGGATAAAGACGGCACACATTACTACAGACCCACAGGATAAAGACGGCACACATTACTACAGACCCACAGGATAAAGACGCACACATTACTACAGACCCACAGGATAAAGACGGCACACATTACTACAGACCCACAGTATAAAGACGGCACACATTACTACAGACCCACAGTATAAAGACAGCACACATTACTACAGACCCACAGGATAAAGACAGCACACATTACTACAGACCCACAGTATAAAGACAGCACACATTACTACAGACCCACAGTATAAAGACAGCACACATTACTACAGACCCACAGTATAAAGACAGCACACATTACTACAGACCCACAGTATAAAGACAGCACACATTACTACAGACCCACAGTATAAGACAGCACACATTACTACAGACCCACAGTATAAAGACAGCACACATTACTACAGACCCACAGTATAAAGACAGCACACATTACTACAGACCCACAGTATAAAGACAGCACACATTACTACAGACCCACAGTATAAAGACAGCACACATTACTACAGACCCACAGTATAAAGACAGCACACATTACTACAGACCCACAGTATAAAGACAGCACACATTACTACAGACCCACAGTATAAAGACAGCACACATTACTACAGACCCACAGTATAAAGACAGCACACATTACTACAGACCCACAGTATAAAGACAGCACACATTACTACAGACCCACAGTATAAAGACAGCACACATTACTACAGACCCACAGTATAAAGACAGCACACATTACTACAGACCCACAGTATAAAGACAGCACACATTACTACAGACCCACAGTATAAAGACAGCACACATTACTACAGACCCAGGCAGCCCTTACTACAGACCCACAGTATAAAGACAGCACACATTACTACAGACCCACAGTATAAAGACAGCACACATTACTACAGACCCACAGTATAAAGACAGCACACATTACTACAGACCCACAGTATAAAGACAGCACACATTACTACAGACCCACAGTATAAAGACAGCACACATTACTACAGACCCACAGTATAAAGACAGCACACATTACTACAGACCCACAGTATAAAGACAGCACACATTACTACAGACCCACAGTATAAAGACAGCACACATTACTACAGACCCACAGTATAAAGACAGCACACATTACTACAGACCCACAGTATAAAGACAGCACACATTACTACAGACCCACAGTATAAAGACAGCACACATTACTACAGACCCACAGTATAAAGACAGCACACATTACTACAGACCCACAGTATAAAGACAGCACACATTACTACAGACCCACAGTATAAAGACAGCACACATTACTACAGACCCACAGTATAAAGACAGCACACATTACTACAGACCCACAGTATAAAGACAGCACACATTACTACAGACCCACAGTATAAAGACAGCACACATTACTACAGACCCACAGTATAAAGACAGCACACATTACTACAGACCCACAGTATAAAGACAGCACACATTACTACAGACCCACAGTATAAAGACAGCACACATTACTACAGACCCACAGTATAAAGACAGCACACATTACTACAGACCCACAGTATAAAGACAGCACACATTCACGCCCCGTAGCAGCACACCACAGACCACGTATAAAGACAGCACACATTACTACAGACCCACAGTATAAAGACAGCACACATTACTACAGACCCACAGTATAAAGACAGCACACATTACTACAGACCCACAGTATAAAGACAGCACACATTACTACAGACCCACAGTATAAGACAGCACACATTACTACAGACCCACAGTATAAAGACAGCACACATTACTACAGACCCACAGTATAAAGACAGCACACATTACTACAGACCCACAGTATAAAGACAGCACACATTACTACAGACCCACAGTATAAAGACAGCACACATTACTACAGACCCACAGTATAAAGACAGCACACATTACTACAGACCCACAGTATAAAGACAGCACACATTACTACAGACCCACAGTATAAAGACAGCACACATTACTACAGACCCACAGTATAAAGACAGCACACATTACTACAGACCCACAGTATAAAGACAGCACACATTACTACAGACCCACAGTATAAAGACAGCACACATACTACAGACCCACAGTATAAAGACAGCACACATTACTACAGACCCACAGTATAAAGACAGCACACATTACTACAGATCCACAGTACTGACGTACTTACTACAATAAACTGAAGTACTACATTACCACAATCTTCGATTAAGATAAGCAGAGTAAGGTGTTTACATGACTAATGCCATACTCTGCCTACTGCCCATAATCAGTTATATTCAGTTATTGGTGTGCATGTAAACATACTCACTCTGACAGACAGACACAACTCTTTCTAACTGGACCTTGTGATTGATTTTTTTCTTACGTCACTGAGAGTAGCTGCCGTGCAGCGTGTGTGTGTGTGTATCTTACGTGATTGGTCGTTGAGCGTGGAGGCGGAGTCATCCAGCAGGAAGTAGAGGGCTTTAGTAGAGAGCATGATACAGGAAGTGGCCTCGACGTCAGGTGACTTATAAAAAAACCACCGATGACCACAGGATGTGATGCAGCTCCTCCTTCTCTTCCTGGTCAAAACACACACAGACCATCCCCTTTAAACATCTCATAGACGTCACTAGGGCACACGCCATCCGCTTGAACCATCTCAGAGACGTCGCAGGCACACGCCATCCTCCTTCTCTTCCTGGTCATAGACGTCACAGGCAGACGGCATCCCCTTTAAACATCTCATAGACGTCACAGGCACACGGCATCCCCTTTAAACATCTCATAGACGTCACAGGCACACGGCCATCCCCTTTAAACATCTCATAGACGTCACAGGCACACGGCATCCCCTTTAAACATCTCATAGACGTCACAGGCACACGGCATCCCCTTTAAAACATCTCATAGACATCACAGGCACACGGCATCCCCTTTAAACATCTCATAGACATCACAGGCACTACGGCATCCTCTTTAAACATCTCATAGACAAGCGCATGGCTCACAGGCACACGGCATCCCGTTGTTGATGACATGTCGTAGTCGTCACAGGCTCACGTTAGCATGGCCTTTAAACGGTCTCTTTGACATGCACAGGCACACGCCATCCCCTTTAAACATCTCATAGACATGACAGGCACAGCGGGCATCTCCCTTTAAACATCTCATTGACTTGCACTGGCACACGGCATCCCCGGGAGAACATCTCATAGACATCACAGACACACGGCATCCCTTTAAACATCTCATAGACGTCACATGGCACACGCCATGCCCTTTATTACATCTGATGGACATCACCAGGCACGACGCGTTCCCTCTTCAAAGGATATCATAGACTTCATACAGGCTCTGACTGGCCAAGTGCGCTTCTATTCTTACTCACAGACGTCACAGGCACACGCCATCACTCCTTTAATCTTCTGCGATAGCACGTCACATGGACACACGCCTAGACTCCTCCTAATTAAACATATCACAGACGTCACAGGCACTACGCCATCCCCTAGTTAAACAGTCTCATAGAGAGTCACAGGCACACGGCATCCCCTTATAATACATGTCGTTGGACGTCACAGGCACACGCCCTTGCCGCTTTAAACATCTCATAGACATCACAGGCACACAGGGGCATCCCGGGGAATACATATCATAGTCATGACAGGCACACGCTTATCGGCTTGAAACAGCTCATAGACGTCACAGGCACACGCCTTCCCCTTTAGACATGTCATAGACGTCTCAGGCCACACGCCAGTCGCCCTTGTACAAACAATACTCATAGACAGGTCAGAGGCACATCGGCATGCGCCCTTTAAACATCTCATAGACGTACAACTGTGCACACGCCATCCCCTATGAAAGCATCTCATAGACGTCACAGATGCACCTCGGCCATCCCCTTTAGTCATCTCATAGACAATCGCAGGCACACGCCATCCCCTTTAAAGCATATCAGTAGACCTCACAGAAGCGAGAGGATCCTCTGAGGCATCACAGGCGGTATGAAGTCATTGTTGTTGATGTATGTGTGTGTCAAGGTTTCAGTTAGCTGGCAACTCCACGGTTTTTTAAGCCTGCAATGATCTCCAGCACAATACATGATGTGAACAGCTGATTTCGAAATTTTGAGAATTGTTGCCTGTCCAAAGTTGTACCGGGAGGACATCATTACAAAGGTAAAACGTAATAAGTCACATGGCAAACTAGTGCTTTTTTATTACACTGATGGAAATTCGCCGAGACGCGAGGAGCAAGTTCCATACCCTCCTTGGAGGCTAGAAACTTCATTGCAGGTCCTCTGATTGGCCAATGTGTGTTTCTTTTCTTTTTACTTCACAATCGTACCTGAGATGTCACAGGAGAAGCATTTTAAGGATCACTCCTTTCTCTTTGCGAACCAGATACATGGACAAAAGCCTAGACTTTTCACATACAGTAACATATCACGGAAGGATTCAGACACAACTTAGTTCCACAGTTATAGTTAGAGTATATCCAGACTAATTATAATAATGTGTTTGATGTCATATAGTTGCAGCTTTAACATCAACCTACACACAATTACCCATAAGGGGGACTAAAGGGGAATAAATCAGGTAGTTATGGAAGTCACAGTTTATGGCTATGGCTATTCTCAATCACAGCTTTATTTTGAATGACAAACGTATTTCAGGCCACTTGACGTGAGAACTTTGTTGAAGCAATACCATTTGGCAGCGACTATCAGCCTTGAGATCTAAAAAAAATCTAAATGGCGTACGACTGCTGCAAAGCTTATGAAAAGCACACCATGCATATAGCTGACCTAGGCCCCCCTAGTCTGTCTAGCGTTGGACAGGGAGCGCCGAACTCGCACAGCTTATTGTCAGGCCTACTCCAGGAGATGTTCGATGAGGCTCAAGTCGGAGTCATGGCTGGCCACTCATGGTCATTCAGAGGGCTTGTCCAGCAGCCACTCCTGTGTTAGTCCTGGCATGATGTCCAGCACATTACCAGTGTCAACACGTTGTCGAACTGTTGAAGAATGGTGTACCTTTTCCCCAGTTCTGAGGCCCGATGAGCATGTTCTGAAGGTAATCGCTCTGTTAAAAACAGTGCTTTCCCTCAATCACTATGACTAGTCCGCCGAGTCGCGAGGAGCATGAAAACATACCCTCAGCTTTGAGGCTAGCCACTCACTGCAGGTCTTGACCGTCAATGTTTTTATTTTGATTTGGTTACTTCAAGATCGTGACGCCTGAGCATGTCAGGCCGAGAAGCAGTTTACGGACATTTCTGGTCTTCTTTAGACCTGATCCTTCTGGAACGGTTCTCACATACAGTCCATTCGGAGTGTACTCTGACCGCATCTCTGTCCAGATTGTGTTCAGTTACGGGCTTACTTGGTCACCTGGCTGACCATAGGCCTTTTCATCACCCTGACTGGTCAGTTTGGCCGGGCGGACACAGCTCTAGGAAGAGGTTCTTGGAAAATGGTTCCAAACTGTCTTAAACCATTTAACAATCGTATGGAGGCCCTTTACTCAGTACGTTGTTGAGGCACCCTTCAATGGCTGCAGATTATAGCCTTGGTAGCCTTCCCCGGGTCTGTACGCTCGACACAAGCCTGTGGCAGAGCTGTATCTGTCAATTCCTCTCAGTCCGTCATGGCTTGGATAGGGTGCTGTCGACATGCAACTGTCATCTGTCGGGTCTCTCCAGAGATGTTCGAGGTGGGTGCTTGTCCGGGTTCATGGCTGGGCCACTCAAGGACATTGAGAGACTTGTACCAGAAGCGGACTCCAATCGTGTTGTCGTGGCTGTGTGCTCAAGGTTGTTGTCCATGTGAGACAGGATGCACCTGTGCCCCAGTCTCGAGGTCTCATGAGCATAGTGTCTGAAGGATCTCTCTGTACTTTAGGTCTGTTCATGTTTCCGTCAGTCCTGACTAGTCCTCCAGTCCCTGCAGCTGAAAACATCCCCACAGCATGATGCTGCCACCACCTTTAGCTTCGTCTCGTATGAGATGGTTCCAGATGTGTCGCTTGGCATTCAAGGCCAAAGAGTTCAATTGTGGTTTCATTTAGATTGTCCATTCTAGAAGAAGGCTGTCACATCTCCACAGAGGAACTGTGGAGCTCTGTCAGAGGGATCATCGGGTTCTTGGTCACCTCCCTGACCATAGGCCATTCTCCCCTGTTTGCAGTCACTGGTTTGGCCGGGCGGGCCAGCTCTAGGAAGAGTCTTGGTGAGTGCCAGAACTTACTTCCATTTAACAATGACGGAGGTCACTGATGTTCATTGGGGACGCTTCAGTGCGTGCGAGGCATCGTTTTCGGTACCCTTCGCCCCAGATGCGCGCTTCGGCACTCGATAGACACACCTCTGTCTGCAGAGCTCTACTGACAAATAGCCTTCGACCATCTATGGCTTGAAGTTGTGTTGCTCTGACATGCACTGTCAGCTAGTGGAGACCTTGTATCGGACTAGGTGTGAATGCTTTAGTCCAAATCATGTCCAATCAATGTGAATGATACCACAAGTGGACTCCATTCGTAGTAGGGTTGTAGACAACGGATCGTCTTGGCTGTTCAATGGAAACAGGATGCACCTCAGCTCAATGTTCGAGTCTCAGAGCTTTAGAGGCTGAATCCTTTTCTGTTAATAAGGAATTTCTGTTCGTTAGTCTTTTCTACATGTGCAAAAATTCTAGATCTTTTAGCTGTGTCTCTGTGGGGTGATTGCCCTGATGTAGATTAATGCAGCCAATGTCTTACGGGTCTGGTACATTTAATAGAATAACGGCTGCTAACATATCTAAATGTGGAACCAGTCACAGGGGTCTGAAGACTGGTACCGAATCTTTGAATGCACTGCACTGTGTGCTGACTCTGGTTTGGTGCCTGCGCGATGTGTGTGTGATGTGTTCGAGCAGCATCTACCCTCCCTACTACCTACTGCCATGTTGATGATCAGTGGACGAACGCCCAGTCAGCTGAGTGCTCGCCTAACGGTCACTCAGCGCCAGAGGGACAGGGCTGGGGACAGGGACAGGTGGGACGGACCCTGGTTGTCTCGGTCACAGCTCATACAAATAGCCACCAGGAGAGGTCGTTTCCAAATTAGATCATAAAAAGGAGTAGGACATTTGGACAGTTGTGTTTATTACGGCCGTAGGGACGACTGGGTACCTCGAGGGCTGAGATGTTGAGTAGAGAGAGAGAGAGAGAGCGAGAGAGATGTAGATGAGATACAGATTGATGATTTGTAGTAGGGATGCACAGAGAGACGAGACGTTGTGCTCTGCGAGAGAGAGAGAGCACTGTGATGTTGAGTAGAGAGAGCGTGACAGAGCGAGAGAGCCTGTGCTGTGAGAGATGAGATGACGAGAGCTATCTACATGTGAGATGCTGTCATGCTGAGTCACTGTGGGTGAGATGCCCGAGATGAGAGTTATGCACCGAGATGCAGACGGGTCTGAGTAGATTGAGAGCACACAGTCTGCGAGAGAGTGAGAGAGCTTACACAGTGACATGCGCGAGAGCGCACACAGATTTGTGTGCACTGCGTGTGTGTCTGTTTGTGCCTGCGCGTGTGTGTGTGTGTGATGTTCGAGCGCATCTCTCTCCCTCGACCGCTGCAGATGTTTGTGTGAGAGAGAGACGCCCAGCAGCTGAGTGTCCCCTAAGACGAGAGACGAGGGACAGGGCTGGGGACAGGGAGAGGTGGGATGGGACCTGGTTGTCTCCGGTCAACTTCGCCACCAGGATGTCTGTTGGGTAGGAGATGGACAGGGAACGGCCGAGGGACGCTGGGAGAACCTCGAGGGCTAGATGGAGAGCAGAGAGAGAGAGCGAGAGAGAGAGCAGAGAGAGAGAGAGAGAGAGAGAGAGAGAGCAGAGAGAGAGAGCACAGAGAGAGAGAGCAGCACAGAGAGAGAGAGAAGAGCAGAGAGCAGAGAGAGGAGAGCACAGAGAGAGAGAGAGAGAGCGAACAGAGAGAGAGAGAGAGAGAGAGAGAGAGAGAGAGCGAGAGAGAGAGAGAGAGAGAGAGAGAGAGAGAAGAGCACAGAGAGAGCAGAGAGAGAGAGCACAGAGAGAGAGAGAGAGAGAGCAGAGAGAGAGAGAGAGAGCACAGAGAGAGAGCAGAGAGAGAGAGAGCAGAGAGAGAGAGAGAGAGAGAGAGAGAGGAGAGAGAGACAGAGAGAGAGAGAGAGAGAGAGAGAGAGCAGAGAGAGAGAGAGAAGAGAGAGAGAGAACAGAGAGAGAGAGAGAGAGAGAGAGAGAGAGAGAGAGAGAAGAGAGAAATAATGTCATGAAAAATGGAATAACCTCGATCTTGATAGCTAACTGTTAGCTATAGCATACATTTTTATATTCACAAAACATTTCAATTTAGCTACATTTCTATTTGACAAAAAGAATCGGACAGCCTGTCCTTCAGTAAATCGGACAGCCTGTCCTTCAGTAAATCGGACAGCCTGTCCTTCAGTAAATCGGACAGCCTGTCCTTCAGTAAATCGGACAGCCTGTCCTTCAGTAAATCGGACAGCCTGTCCTTCAGTAAATCGGACAGCCTGTCCTTCAGTAATCGGACAGCCTGTCCTTCAGTAAATCGGACAGCCTGTCCTTCAGTAAATCGGACAGCCTGTCCTTCAGTAAATCGGACAGCCTGTCCTTCAGTAAATCGGACAGCCTGTCCTTCAGTAATGTGTCCATGCGTATCTACCTGTTAACCTGCAGCCTGTCTGTGCTCTTGGTCTCATTGGGAGTGGACGTGTATATGTTTATCGTCCTGGGACTGTCCCCGTCACTGTGGCTATGTTCGTTCCCACCCTGCAGGAAAGCCACAGTCTTGATGTCCCTGAGGCTGGAGCGCAGCAGGGTGAACTGTCTCTGGAAACGGAGCCTGTCGTGAGGCAAGGGGAACACCGCCGTGACCCTCTCCTGTCCCACTAGGAGCTCCATGACACGGCCGTCTCTGGGGGAACGGTGGTGCCAGGGCAGGGGGCAGCTGGGAGAGTAGGCAGGGACAGACCCCTGCCTAGACCCAGCACCAGCCCCGTACAGGGCACTCGGCCTGGGGTGGGGCAGCACGGAGGCCAGGGGGATGCGGGTGAGCCTGGAGCAAGAGCGGATCCTCTGGTTGTGGTCGTCTGACGGTTCATCACCGGTGGTTCCCCGAGCCAGAGCTTTGAAGTCCACCTTCAGCACGCAGAGATGGCGTTGGGTCAAGAACAAGACACAGGGGACACAGCAGGAGAAGTCTCTGTCCTCTCCTGGAACTATGTGGGATAGGATGTCAGAGAGAAGGGGATTGGTTAGAGTTTGGTAGGGGGCGAAGGTGTTGAGGTCAGTAGAAGTCTTCATAGGAGTGAGAGTCGGGTTGGTGGAGGTGGTTGTCTGTTGGCTGGTCTGTCTGATCTGAGGTGACAACATGGAAGTCTCCACTAAATGTGCTGTATAACCACTCTTCACACAGCCCTGGTTCTCTTCAAACTCCCAGGAGGTGAAGAGCAGGTGGAGAAGCTGCTGAGGGGTGGAGGGTCCTCCTGACGGGGAGGAAGGGAGCTGGGCCAGGGAGCAGAGCAGGGAGTGGGTCTCCTTTAAACCCTGGGGGTCTGAGAAGAGGTACCAACGAACGTTAGAGGACTTCACCCTCAGAGAAAGGCAAGTGTCTGGGATGTAGAAAAGGAGAGAGTCTAGCTGGTCGTAGGGAAGGACAAGGTCTAGCTCCAGGTTATCTACGAGGGTCTGGACTGTGACTGAGCCAAGGTCGTGAGGTTGGCTCTGGGGTTGATGGGTTGGGGCTGTAGAGGGGTGACTAGGACAGTGAAACAGCCCCAGTAGACTGTTTGTTAGCACCACACACACCGATCTCTGCTCCACCACATCATCAACCCTGATGCAGTGGCACCACATGACTTTGGTCACACGTAACACCTCTGTCTCTGGGGCCTGGTTCTCTCCTTCTACCTGGTCAGTTGGGGACCCCTCCTCTCCATCCCTCTCCTTTCCCTCCCCCAGACCCATCTCAAAGTATCCATCTCCAGAGGAGGGGCTGGGACTGGGGCTAGGTGTGCCCAGATCAGTCTCTTCCTGGCTGGGAAGATCTCTGAGTCTGCTGGGCCTCCTGTCCTCCTCTTCCAGGGCTTTGGTGATGCGGGCAGACAGCAGGGAGGTGAAGGACGGACAGGAGGAGGTAGAGGAGGAGGGGAGGTAGAGGGGGAGCACAGGGGTCCTCAAGTTAGTGTTGCTCCACGTGTATCTCTCCTCTCTGTCCTCCACACAGCAGCAGCAGCAGCTGGGACACAGGAAACACACACCTGGTTAGATCTTCATCATCATCATCCAGAATAACTCATGATAAAACACTAGTAGAACAACAATAGCAGCAGAAGGTGAAAGGGGAATATATGTGGTTTAGACTGGAATGCTGTGTATAAATAAAAATGTTAAAAAAGTGATAGATTTCTACTAAAAACAGCAGTGACACAGTAATATGACTGTGGTGGATACCTCATGTCACAGAGTTGACGTTCCTCAACTGTCTACCGATATTTCCGGAGGGATCTAGCGCCTCCTTCTGATAGGTTAGTGTATAAAACTGGCCTCCATTTTAACTACATGTCTACATTAGTGAAGACATGGAGACACAGAGTACAGAAACAACACATCTTGAATGAATGAATGAATGAATGAATGAATGAATGAATGAACGAACGATTTAAATGAAATGGTTTATTTCCGTGTCCAGTGTAAATGATGTTTACAGCTGCTTCTGATAGCTTAGTGTATAAAACTGGCCTCCATTTTAACTACATGTCTACATTAGTGAAGACATGGAGACACAGAGTACAGAAACAACACATCTTGAACGAACGAATGAATGAATGAACGAACGATTTAAATGAAATGGTTTATTTCCGCGTCCAGTGTAAATGACGTTTACAGCTGCGTGCTTCACAACGTACCCAGTGTTCCTGTGGTTCTGGTTCTGTTGGGTACCGGAGTGTTCAAAAGAACTAGAATCATCATCATCATCGGGCTGGTGGCTGGTAACCTGGAACATTCAAACATAAACATCTAATATGTTGCTCCACTGAACATGCAAACCCACAAAAGACAATTTAATATCATGAAGAGTGTCTGGGTCCTCTTCTATCTCAAGGCCGTCAGACTGTTAAACAGCCGTCACTAACATTCGGAAGGCTCTCCAGAGGGTAGTGAGGTCTTCACAACGCATCGCCGGGGGCAAATTACCTGCCCTTCAGGACAACTACAACACTCTATGTCGTAGGAAAGCCATAAAGATCATCAAGGACGACAACAACCACCCGAGCCACTGCTTGTTCACCCCGCTATCATCCAGAAGGTGAGGTCAGTACAGGTGCATCAAAGCTGAGACTGACAGACTGAAAAACAGCTTCTATCTCAAGGCCATCAGACTGTTAAACAGCCATCACTAAACACAGAGAGGCTGCTGCCTACATACAGACTTGAATTCATTGGCCACTTTAATGAATGGATCACTAGTCACTTTAATAATGTTTACATATCTTACATTACTCATCTCATATGTATATACTGTATTTTATACCATCTACTGCATCTTGCCTATGCCGCTCAGTCATCGCTCATTCATATATTTATATGTATATATTCTCATTCACCCCTTTAGATTTGTGTGTATTTGTGTGTATTAGGTAGTTGTTGTGGAATTGTTAGATTACTTGTTAGATATTACAGCACTGTCGGAACTAGAAGCACAAGCACTCACAATAACATCTGCTAGCCATGTGTATGTGACCAATAACATCTGCTAACCATGTGTATGTGACCAATAACATCTGCTAACCATGTGTATGTGACCAATAACATCTGCTAACCATGTGTATGTGACCAATAACATCTGCTAGCCATGTGTATGTGACCAATAACATCTGCTAGCCATGTGTATGTGACCAATAACATCTGCTAGCCATGTGTATGTGACCAATAACATCTGCTAGCCATGTGTATGTGACCAATAACATCTGCTAACCATGTGTATGTGACCAATAACATCTGCTAGCCATGTGTATGTGACCAATAACATCTGCTAGCCATGTGTATGTGACCAATAACATCTGCTAGCCATGTGTATGTGACCAATAACATCTGCTAGCCATGTGTGTGACCAATAACATCTGCTAGCCATGTGTATGTGACCAATAACATCTGCTAGCCATGTGTATGTGACCAATAACATCTGCTAGCCATGTGTATGTGACCAATAACATCTGCTAACCATGTGTATGTGACCAATAACATCTGCTAGCCATGTGTATGTGACCAATAACATCTGCTAACCATGTGACCAATAACATCTGCTAACCATGTGACCAATAACATCTGCTAACCATGTGTATGTGACCAATAACATCTGCTAGCCATGTGTATGTGACCAATAACATCTGCTAGCCATGTGTATGTGCCCAATAACATCTGCTAGCCATGTGTATGTGACCAATAACATCTGCTAACCATGTGACCAATAACATCTGCTAACCATGTGACCAATAACATCTGCTAACCATGTGTATGTGACCAACAACATCTGCTAGCCATGTGTATGTGACCAATAACATCTGCTAACCATGTGTATGTGACCAATAACATCTGCTAGCCATGTGTATGTGACCAATAACATCTGCTAGCCATGTGTATGTGACCAATAACATCTGCTAGCCATGTGTATGTGACCAACAACATCTGCTAGCCATGTGTATGTGACCAATAACATCTGCTAGCCATGTGTATGTGACCAATAACATCTGCTAACCATGTGTATGTGACCAATAACATCTGCTAACCATGTGTATGTGACCAATAACATCTGCTAGCCATGTGTATGTGACCAATAACATCTGCTAACCATGTGTATGTGACCAATAACATCTGCTAGCCATGTGTATGTGACCAATAACATCTGCTAGCCATGTGTATGTGACCAATAACATCTGCTAGCCATGTGTATGTGACCAATAACATCTGCTAGCCATGTGTATGTGACCAATAACATCTGCTAGCCATGTGTATGTGACCAATAACATCTGCTAGCCATGTGTATGTGACCAATAACATCTGCTAGCCATGTGTATGTGACCAATAACATCTGCTAGCCATGTGTATGTGACCAATAACATCTGCGAGCCATGTGTATGTGACCAATAACATCTGCTAGCCATGTGTATGTGACCAATAACATCTGCTAGCCATGTGTATGTGACCAATAACATCTGCTAGCCATGTGTATGTGACCAATAACATCTGCTAGCCATGTGTATGTGACCAATAACATCTGCTAGCCATGTGTATGTGACCAATAACATCTGCTAGCCATGTGTATGTGACCAATAACATCTGCTAGCCATGTGTATGTGACCAATAACATCTGCTAGCCATGTGTATGTGACCAATAACATCTGCTAGCCATGTGTATGTGACCAATAACA
Source organism: Salmo salar (assembly GCF_965601325.2). Taxonomy (NCBI): domain Eukaryota; kingdom Metazoa; phylum Chordata; class Actinopteri; order Salmoniformes; family Salmonidae; genus Salmo; species Salmo salar. The sequence continues at coordinate 62,040,979 of NC_138312.1, read as the reverse complement.
TCTGCTAGCCATGTGTATGTGACCAATAACATCTGCTAACCATGTGTATGTGACCAATAACATCTGCTAGCCATGTGTATGTGACCAATAACATCTGCTAACCATGTGTATGTGACCAATAACATCTGCTAGCCATGTGTATGTGACCAATAACATCTGCTAGCCATGTGTATGTGACCAATAACATCTGCTAACCATGTGACCAACAACATCTGCTAGCCATGTGTATGTGACCAATAACATCTGCTAACCATGTGTATGTGACCAATAACATCTGCTAGCCATGTGTATGTGACCAATAACATCTGCTAGCCATGTGTATGTGACCAATAACATCTGCTAGCCATGTGTATGTGACCAATAACATCTGCTAACCATGTGTATGTGACCAATAACATCTGCTAACCATGTGTATGTGACCAATAACATCTGCTAACCATGTGTATGTGACCAATAACATCTGCTAACCATGTGACCAACAACATCTGCTAACCATGTGACCAATAACATCTGCTAACCATGTGACCAATAACATCTGCTAACCATGTGTATGTGACCAATACAATTTGATTTGACTGGACTGTATTACTATAACTCAGAAGAAGCTGTGACTGCACTGTAGTCAATATTTCCACGAAATGCAGCACATTGACAACTCAAATCGCTTTGAAAAGAGCCTTTGACCTAATGAAAGCCTACAGCCAACATAACAAGGTATCTTTTTTTTTAACCTTTATTTAAAATAGGCAAGTCAGTTAAGAAAAAAATATTGTGCCCTCGGAAAGTATTCAGACCCCTAGACCTTTTCTACGTTACAGCCTTATTCTGAAATTGATTAAATACACAACACCCCATAATGACAAATCAAAAACAGGTTTCGAATTTTTGCAAATGTATTAAAAATGAAATAGCACATTTACATAAGTATTCAGACCCTTTACTCAGTACTTTGTTGAAGCACCTTTGGCAGTGATTACAGTCTGGAGTCTTCTTGGGTATGACACTACAAGCTTGGCACACCTGTATTTGGGGAGTTTCTCCAATTCTTCTCTGCAGATCCTCTCAAGCTCTGCGAGGTTGGATGGGGAGCGTCGCTGCAAGTCCAGGCTCTGGCTGGGCCACTCACGGACATTCAGAGACTTGTCCTGCGTTGTCTTGGCTGTGTGCTTAGGGTCGTTGTCCTGTTGGAAGGTGAACCTTTGCCCCAGTCTGAGGTCCTGAGCACTCTGGAGCAGGTTTTCATCAAGGATCTACCTGTACTTTGCTCTGTTCATCTTTCCCTTGATCCTGACTAGTCTCCCAGTGCCTGCCACTGAAAAACATCTCCATAGCATGATGCTGCCACCACCATGCTTCACCGTAGAGATGGTGCCAGGTTTCCTCCAGACGTGAAGTTTGGCATTCAGGCCAAAGAGTTCAATCTTGGTTTCATCAGACCAGAGAATCTTGTTTCTCATGGTCAGAGTCCTTTAGGTGCCTTTTGGCAAACTCCAAGCGGGCTGTCATGTGCCTTTTTCTGAGGAGTGGCTTCCACCTGGAGACTCTAGCATAAAGGCCTGATTGCTGGAGCGCTGCAGAGATGGGAGAACCTTCCAGAGGGACAACCATCTCCACAGAGGAACTCTGGAGCTCTGTCTGAGTGACCATCGGGGTTCTTGGTCACCTCCATGACCAAGGCCCTTCTCCCCCGATTGCTCAGTTTGGCTGGGTGGCCAGCATGATGAGAGTCTAATGATGATTTGAAAAAGGTTGCTTGAAAGGCATGAGCTCTGCTTTGTTTTTTTTTGCACAGGCTGTACACACGTCATCAGTCTCTCATTCACAATTTGACATGCACTTGATGATGCCTCGAATTTCACGGTGACATCCCTTTGTGGCTGTAATGCACCCTAAAAAAAATCCATGCCTTTCGTAGCCCGGAGTGTTGGGTTTTGCCCTTCTTCCTGAGTGTGCTGCGCAACCCGAAGCTTGATCGGGTCTTTCTCACAAGTGAAGACAGACACATCGGGGACGCATTCTTATCCGATTCCGAGGTGCATATTGAAGATATTGGAAGAAATGTCCACATTTACTTTTCGTCAGCGAACAAGATGAGTAGCCCTAACGAACAGCAAAAGCACTAGTCTATGTCGGAGTACTATCCCCCATAGTACCTATTCCATTCTGTGCGATAAATAAATATTCCAAACATACTCTGGGACAGTTGTGGGATGCGATAGATCCCAAATTAATACAACCACTAGCATCAAAAAAAACTTTTTAGGCAATGTGGCTGACAGCAACAGATCAGAACGTTTAGCTTAAAATGTTGATAAACTATTAGGCTATTTCTTCACATTAAAAGCGCAGCAATGCGCACATGATTTTAGGCTATAAGCGCAAATGTACCATTAACAGAAAATAGGGAACGGAGGATGCTTATTCCGTGGTTAATTTTCATGCCAGCCAGGTAGGCTATACTCCTGCTATAAAGAGAAGCCAAGCGTTTAATATCAGGAAAGTTGAGAAATAAATCTAGTAGGCCAAGTCTATAGAAAGCTGATGGGAACCTCCTCTTTTTATTAGAGGCCATCACTCCATTTTTCCTCCGCAATCGCACAGCCTATAGAAATGTTTTGCAACATGAGCTCATGGGCTCTCATGAAGTGTTTGATTAGATTTTCGATACAATAGAGTGTTGAGTACCAGGCAGTTAGCAAGTTTGGTAGGCTACTAATGATCAGCAGCAGCATCAGAGCTTGGAGAGGCCTAATTACTGTGAATAAAACGGTCATGTGGCATTGGACTGGCTTCATGACTCGTGACCGCCGGTGTGGGGGTAATACGTTCACCGCAACAGCCCTGGCCACAGGTGGACTCCAATCAAGTTGTCGAAACATCTCAAGGATGGTCAATAGAAACAGGATGCACCTGAGCTCAATTTGGAGTCTCATAGCAAAGGGTCTGAATACTTATGTAAATAAGCTATTTCAGCGTTTAGATTTTGTATAAATTAGCTACATTTCTAAAAACCTGCTTTCACTTTGTCATTATGGTGTATTGTATGTAGATTGATGAGGATTTGTTTTTATTTGATCCATTTTTGAGTAATGTAACAAAATGTGGAAAAGGGTCTGAATACTTTCCGATTTTAAACTTGAACAATTCCCAAAATCTGATATACGACCAAATGCCTTTAACCATCCAAATATTTCATACAATATTCTGCCCATATTGGGACTCGGCTTGACTGATCTCCTTCCTATAGGCCTACAATGAAATATATAATTACATTTGAATCATAAAGTGCATTCACAATTGCAAGCTCGGCTTCAAAAGCCCAGATCAATACATTTTGTAAATGTGTTTAACCTGTCTGGGCTAGGGGGCAGTATTTTCACGGCCGGATAAAAAACGTACCCGATTTAAATTGGTTACTACTCTTTCCCAGAAACGAGAATATGCATATTATTAGTAGATTTGGATAGAAAACACTCTGAAGTTTCTAAAACTGTTTGAATGGTGTCTGTGAGTTTAACAGAACTCATATGGCAGGCAAAAACCTGAGAAAATTCCAAGCAGGAAGTGGCTTGTCTGAGAAATTGTAGTTCTTCTTTCTAGTCCCTTTCGAAACTAAAGTATCTCTGGGGTTACGTTGCACTTTCTAAGGCTTCCTTTGGCTCTCTAAAGCCTTCAGAAAGCGGATTGAGGCGTCTCCGGTCTCTGGGCAGAGTATACTAGCACAGTTTGTCAGTGGTCTGCCTAGTGACAAAGAGATTGGAGATGCGCGGTCCCGCGACCATGCTGTTTTTTCATTTTCTCTTTGAATGAATACACTATTGTCCGGTTGGAATATTATCGCTATTTTACGTGAAAAATACCATAAAAATAGATTTTAAACAGCGTTTGACATGCTTCTAAGTACGGTAAAGGAACATTTAGAATTTTTTGGTCTCGAAATGCGCTCGCGCGTTACCGTTTGGATAGTGACCTGAACGCACAAACAAAACAGAGGTATTTGGACATAACTATGGATTATTTGGAACAAAAACAACATTTCTTGTGGAAGTAGCAGTCCTGGGAGTGCATTCTGACGAAGATCAGCAAAGGTAATACAATTTTTCTAATAGTAATTCTGAGTTTAGTGAGCCCCGAAGTTGGCGGGTGTCAAAATAGCTAGCCGTGATGGCTGAGCTATGTACTCAGAATATTGCAAAATGTGCTTTCACCGAAAAGCTATTTTAAAATCTGACATAGCGATTGCATAAAGGAGTTCTGTATCTATAATTCTTAAAATAATTGTTATGTATTTTGTAAACGTTTATGGTGAGTAATTTAGTAAATTCACTGGAAGTTTTGGGTGGGAATGCATGTTCTGAACATCACATGCCAATGTAAAAACCTGTTTTAGGATATAAATATGAACTTGATTGAACAAAACATGCATGTATTGTATAACATAATGTCCTAGGAGTGTCATCTGATGAAGATCATCAAAGGTTAGTGCTTCATTTAGCTGTGTTTTGGGTTTTTGTGACATATATGCTTGGAAAATGGCTGTGTGATTATTTGTGGCTATGTACTCTCCTAACATAATCTAATGTTTTGCTTTCGCTGTAAAGCCTTTTTGAAATTGGACAGTGTGGTTAGATTAACGAGAGTCTCGTCTTTGTCACAACTTTTAATTGTGGGCCGAAGTTTACTTAAGGCAAAAACGAAAGAAGGGTGGATGGGTAGGCGTATAACGCGAACGCCAAGCAACCCTAAGGTTGCGTGTTATGAATCTCATCATGGACAACTTTAGCATTTTAGTAACTTTGCAACTACTTACTACTTTTTAGCTACTTTCCAACTACTTAGCATGTTAGCTAACCCTTCCCATAAGGTTAACCTTAATTCCTTGTAAAATATACGTATTGCAAATTCGTAACATACCATACGAATGATCATTTGTTACATCATACAAATTATAATTGGTAACATATCATACCAAATGGATAATGGACATCCACAAATGTATACATACATACATACATACATACATACATACATAACAATTTCAGTACTCCAGATTTTTGTTTACTATGTTACGTCTACCCCTGAGTTCAGGTTGTTTTTTTTTTACAATTTTCCACACAGTATGTAACGAATACTATTTTATGTTTTAAGAATGACTATTATAAAAAATAAAATAAAAATTACGGTACGTTCACAAATAAACTAAACGTTATTTTTCTTGCAGAAGATTCCATATTCCAAAATAAATTGTGAAAATGTCATAATATATATATTTTTTGTTGTTGTGTGTAATCAGATGAAAGACTCACCTGTAGTTGTTCCTCACAAGGCAGAGTGTTTACATCATCATAGCATCGCTGGGTATCAAGTGCAATAAAATCCACAGGAGTCAATATTGTAGGGGTAACAAAGGCTTCTTCTTTACATATCACTTCTGGAACAACAACAAAAATGTAAATAGTGATCTGAAATGTATACCGCTACGATTCAAACTGTGTTTAGTGTGAGCAGACGTCACGGTTAAAGCACACTGTATATCACAGTGGTAAGAGATACAACAGTACTGTGTTTCTCAGGGGGATTAGTGATGTATTAGGAGGAGCTGTGTGTATAAAGGGGATTAGTGATGTATTAGTAGGAGCTGTGTGTATAAAGGGGGATTAGTGATGTATTAGTAGGAGCTGTGTGTATAAAGGGGATTAGTGATGTATTAGTAGGAGCTGTGTGTATAAAGGGGATTAGTGATGGAGCTGTGTGTATAAAGGGGATTAGTGATGTATTAGTAGGAGCTGTGTGTATAAAGGGGATTAGTGATGTATTAGTAAGAGCTGTGTGTATAAAGGGGATTAGTGATGTATTAGTAAGAGCTGTGTGTATAAAGGGGATTAGTGATGTATTAGTAGGAGCTGTGTGTATAAAGGGGATTAGTGATGTATTGGTAGGAGCTGTGTGTATAAAGGGGATTAGTGATGTATTGGTAGG
>NC_138312.1:62020000-62027500 GCF_965601325.2 Salmo salar | reverse complement strand
TTCTTCCTAGGTTTTGGCCTTTCTAGGGAGTTTTTCCTAGCCACCGTGCTTCTACACCTGCATTGCTTGCTGTTTGGGGTTTTAGGCTGGGTTTCTGTACAGCACTTTGAGATATCAGCTGATGTAAGAAGGGCTATATAAATACATTTGATTAATACTAATACTGATTGAGTCTGTAATACCAACATGTTTCAAGCAGACCACCATAGTCCCTGTGCCCAAGAACACAAAGGCCATCTGCCTAAATGACTACAGACCCGTAGCACTCACATCCGTAGCAATGAAGTGCTTTGAAAGGTTGGTAATGGCTCACACCAACACCATTATCCCAGAAACCCTAGACCCACTCCAATTTGCATACCGCCCAAATAGAGCCACAGATGATGCAATCTCTATTGCACTCCACACTGCCCTTTCTCACCTGGACAAAAGGAACACCTATGGTGAGAATGCTATTCATTGACTACAGCTCAGTGTTCAACACCATAGTGCCCTCAAGGCTAATCACTAAGCTAAGGATCCTGGGACTAAACACCCCCTTCTGAAACTGGATCCTGGACTTCCTGACGAGCCGCCCCCAGGTGGTGAGGGTAGGTAACAACACATCCACCACGCTGATCCTCAACACCGGAGCTCCCCAGGGGTGCGTGCTCAGTCCCCTCCTGTACTCCCTGTTCACCCACGACTGCATGGCCAGGCACGACTCCAACACCATCATTAAGTTTGCAGACGACACAACAGTGGTAGGCCTGATCACCGACAACGACGAGACAGCCTATAGGGAGGAGGTCAGAGGCCTGGCCGGGTGGTGCCAGAACAACAACCTATCCCTCAACGTAACCAAGACTAAGGAGATGATTGTGGACTACCGGAAAAGGAGGACTGAGCACACCCCCCATTCTCATCGACGGGGCTGTAGTGGAGCAGGTTGAGAGCTTCAAGTTCCTTGGTGTCCACATCACCAACAAACTAACATGGTCCAAACACACCAAGACAGTCGTGAAGAGGGCACGACAAAGCCTATTCCCCCTGAGGAAACTAAAAAGATTTGGCATGGGTCCTGAGATCCTCAAAAGGTTCTACAGCTGCAACATCGAGAGCATCCTGACTGGTTGCATCACTGTCTGGTACGGCAATTGCTCGGCCTCTGACCGCAAGGCACTACAGAGGGTAGTGCGTATGGCCCAGTACATCACTGGGGCCAAGTTGCCTGCCATCCAGGTCCTAAAAATTGTCAAAGACCCCAGCCACCCCAGTCATAGACTGTTCTCTCTACTACCGCATGGCAAGCTGTACCGGAGTGCCAAGTCTAGGACAAAAAGGCTTCTCAACAGTTTTTACCCCCCAAGCCATAAGACTCCTGAACAGGTAACCAAATGGTTACCCAGACTATTTGCATTGTGTGCCTCCCAACCCCTCTTTTTACGCTGCTGCTACTCTCTGTTTATCATATATGCATAGTCACTTTAACCATACATTCATGTACATACTACCTCAATTGGCCTGACCAACCAGTGCTCCCACACATTGGCTAACCGGGCTATCTGCATTGTGTCCCACCACCCACCACCTGCCAACCCCTCTTTTTACGCTACTGCTACTCTCTGTTCATCATATATGCATAGTCACTTTCACCATATCTACATGTACATACTACCTCAATCAGCCTGACTAACCGGTGTCTGTATGTAGCCTCACTACTTTTATAGCATCGCTACTTTTATAGCCTGTCTTTTTACTGTTGTTTTATTTCTTTACTTACCTATTGTTCACCTAATACCTTTTTTGCACTATTGGTTAAGCATTTCACTGTTAAGGTCTACACCTGTTGTATTTGGCGCACATGACAAATAAACTATGATTTGATTTACTACTACTACTACATAATACTACTACTGCTACTACTGGCTAATACTACTACTGCTACTATGGCTAATACTACTACTGCTACTATGGCTAATACTACTACTGCACTGGCTAATACTGCTACTATGGCTAATACTACTACTGATGCTATGACTAATACTACTACTACTACTACTATGGCTAATACTACTGCTACTACTATGGCTAATACTACTACTGCTAATACTACTACTGCTACTACGGCTAATACTACTACTGCTACTACGGCTAATACTACTACTGCTGCTATGACTAATACTACTACGACTAATACTACTACTGCTGCTATGACTAATACTACTACTGCTGCTATGACTAATACTACTACTACTACTACTACTACTACTACTACGGCTACTACTACTAATACTGCTACTACGGCTAATACTACTACTACGGCTACTACTACTACTACGGCTAATACTACTACTACTACTATGGCTACTACTACGGCTAATACTACTACGGCTAATACTACGGCTACTACTACTACTACGGCTAATACTACTAATACTACTACTACTACTACGGCTAATACTACTACGGCTAATACTACTACTACGGCTAATACTACTACTACTACTACTACTACTACGGCTAATACTACTACTACTACTACTACTACTACGGCTAATACTACTACTACTACTACTACGGCTAATACTACTACTACTACTACTACGGCTAATACTACTACTACTACTACTACGGCTAATACTACTACTACTACTACTACTACGGCTAATACTACTACTACTACTACTACTACTACTACGGCTAATACTACTACTACGGCTAATACTACTACTACTACTACTACTACGGCTAATACTACTACTACTACTACTACTACGGCTAATACTACTACTACTACTACGGCTAATACTACGGCTAATACTACGGCTAATACTACTACGGCTACTACTACGGCTAATACTACTACTGCTACTACGGCTAATACTACTACTGCTGCTATGACTAATACTACTACTGCTGCTATGACTAATACTACTACTGCTGCTATGACTAATACTACTACTGCTGCTACGACTAATACTACTACTACTACTACTATGGCTAATACTACTACTACTACGGCTAATACGGCTAATACTACTACTACTACGGCTAATACCACTACTGCTACTATGGCTAATACTACTACTACTACGGCTAATACTACTACTACTACGGCTAATACTACTAGCTACTACGGCTAATACTACTACTACGGCTACTACTACGGCTAATACTACTACTGCTACTACTACTACTACTACTACTACTACGGCTAATACTACTACTACTACTACTACTACTACGGCTAATACTACTACTACTACTACTACTACGGCTAATACTACTACTACTACTACTACTACTATGGCTAATACTACGGCTAATACTGCTACCATGGCTAATACTGCTACTATGGCTAATACTACTACTATGGCTAATACTACTACTATGGCTAATACTACGGCTAATACTGCTACTATGGCTAATACTGCTACTATGGCTAATACTACTACTATGGCTAATACTACTACTATGGCTAATACTACTACTATGGCTAATACTACGGCTAATACTACTACTATGGCTAATACTGCTACTATGGCTAATACTGCTACTATGGCTAATACTACTACTATGGCTAATACTACTACTATGGCTAATACTACTACTATGGCTAATACTACGGCTAATACTGCTACTATGGCTAATACTACTACTATGGCTAATACTACGGCTAATACTGCTACCATGGCTAATACTGCTACTATGGCTAATACTACTACTATGGCTAATACTACTACTATGGCTAATACTACGGCTAATACTGCTACTATGGCTAATACTGCTACTATGGCTAATACTACTACTATGGCTAATACTACTACTATGGCTAATACTACGGCTAATACTGCTACTATGGTTAATACTACATGGTAGCCTCCCCCACTAACAAGTCAGTCTGTCTGTCCGACTGTGTGTGTGTGTGTGTCCATACCTCTGAGGCGCGGTCCCAGAACTGAGCCAGCACCTTGGTTCTGTAGTCAGGGATGATACACATGGGGTTGTTAGACAGGATCAACCTTTCCAGGCAGGGCAGCGTTCCTATGTACCTGATCTCCTCAAGCTGGAGAGGACAGAGGAAATTCAGCAGTTTAGTCAACTTTATATGTATGTTATATACCACTGCAGTTACTGTAGCTAGTAACTTCACTGTAGTAAAAGCAGTTTTAGGACAGCTACTGTTAAATAGCTTTGCGACAACTGCTGATGTAAAAAATGATTTTGAACATTCAGAATACTAGCTACCACAGTTTGTTGGAGCTGAGGTCCAGGTTGACCAGAGAGCATGATTGATTTATTGATTGGATGCTGCAGAGTGATTACCCTACCTGTCCTAGCTTGTTGGAGCTGAGGTCCAGGTTGACCAGAGAGCATGATTGATTTATTGATTGGATGCTGCAGAGTGATTACCCTACCTGTCCTAGCTTGTTGGAGCTGAGGTCCAGGTTGACCAGAGAGCATGATTGATTTATTGATTGGATGCTGCAGAGTGATTACCCTACCTGTCCTAGCTTGTTGGAGCTGAGGTCCAGGTTGACCAGAGAGCATGATTGATTTATTGATTGGATGCTGCAGAGTGATTACCCTACCTGTCCTAGCTTGTTGGAGCTGAGGTCCAGGTTGACCAGAGAGCATGATTGATTTATTGATTGGATGCTGCAGAGTGATTACCCTACCTGTCCTAGCTTGTTGGAGCTGAGGTCCAGGTTGACCAGAGAGTATAGTTTAGTGAGGCCTGCGAGGCTGTCTAGCTGGTTGCCTGCCAGGTTGAGGGTCTTGATGTTACCCAGTTTGGTGTGGGCCCCCTCTAACACTGTCAGAACGTTGTAAGAAAGGTCCAGGTGGATCAGGTTGTACAGGTGCTGAAATACAAGCAGAAAAACAACAACATGAAGACAAAATGGACGTCCATTTATTGTCTTGGGTGTTCTTTTGTTTTCTCTAGAAATGGCCTCAACTAGTCAAAACATCATTAAGTCAAATACAGTGTTGGTAGTGACAGGTTAATCCTGTAACATGATTTGCTACTTTTCCTCTTCAAAAACAGAGTATTAACATGTTAAATGTTTTATTAGGGGAACATTAAAATATTTACATTAAAATGAAGCCATAAAACAAAACCACCAAGTTATGGGGCTCTTTTGTTTTGACAATACATCATATCTATTGTAAATATCTCTGTACCAGAGGTCTACATCTCCATGTATGTCTCTGGTCTGTACATACCTGAAGGTTTTCCACCATAGAGAGCTCGTTGGAACTAAGATCTAAGAATTCTACTTTCGGTATCAATTTCTGAAAAATAGGAACAACAAAAAAAAAAAAGTGATCAGAATTAAACATATAGTCAATTGTATTATGGCCAAGCTTAGACGTACAGTACAATTAATTCTATGAATAACACAAAAACCATGAATAACAGGCAATTATTATTATTATTATTATTATTGATATGAGTGTATGAGGGTCTCTCACCACTGAGCTGTCTATGCAGCCTATGTGGTTGTGGCTCATGTCCAGGGTGGTGAGAGTCTTCCAGGTAGGGATGATGGTGGTGACGGGACAGTCTGTAAGGGCTCCCTCTGCTACCCACTGAGGGGACTCACATGACTCCGGAACCAGCACATCCTACACAACAAAGGTAGGAATCAATACAGATTTACCTACCACCCACCCACACACACACACACACACACACACAAGCACGCACAGACAGATAGACAGACAGACAGACAGGACAGACACACAGACACTAATCAACTATGAGTAAAGTGGACGTGTTACCATCATGGATGCTGCAGAGTGGTGGACACTCAGCGTGACCAGACAGGGTTTCAGAGAAGGTAGTCCCATGATCTGGGCCGAGTTACAGTCACTTATCTGGAAGAAAAGTATTTTAAAAATGAAACGGAGAACAAGTGACGGTTTAATTATCAATAGGACTTTCTATGCTAACATGACTAAACGGTAACACTTTAGAATAAATGTTCATTACTAAGTATTAATAAAACTGTTTATAAGTATTACCCAGGTCCAAAACGGAATATTTCCACAGATCCTTTTTACCATATAGTGAGGACTTTTAATCACCAATACTTTAGTTCTATATCGGCTATATCAGACACTAAATGTATGCTGCTTTTAGTGTTTGTGTTTCCTTGTTGTGTCTCATGGTGTATTTATGGGTAATGGATGTATTGGCTGGTGCAATCAAATTTCTCCTCTTGGGGATTAATAACGTACTATCTTAACATTACCTAGCCTGGTTCCAGATCTGATGGTACCGTCTTGCTAATAATGACAATAAGAAGCACAGATCTGAGATCAGGCTAACCATTATAGTCCAAGGGCCACCCACCAAAAAAAAGGCTTCAGAAAAGCTGTTTCATGACCCAGGAAAAGAAAATGCAAATTGTTGACATCATTTTGTAGATAATGTTATTAAGTGGAAGAATGTGTGATCTACAACTTGTAAAAGTTGCACATTAATTAAATATTATAAATCAAAAAAAGGTACGATTTTTAAATCATTGCGCAGAAAGCAACGTATGTACCGAACCCGAAGGAATCCTGAAATAATACGAGTTAAGAAGCTGTTGAAACGTTCAAAATGAATTTCTCTCAAGATGCCAGAACAGAGATTTATGTATCTGTCGGGACCTTGAATGTTTTGAGAGCTGTGTTAGCTAGCAAACATTGTTCTGTCTTTAGCTTGGCTAGCAGGCAAAAGTAATAATGGCCCTGTAGATGAAATACAACTGCCAAAACGTCTTCTATTAACTGAGAAAACCACTGCACATGGTTAAGACTATATGCTAAATAGCATAACTATGATTAAAGATAAAAAGTTAATGTGCAACTTTTCCAAGTTTTGAATGAGATAATGTAATGAAAAATAACTATCTACATAATGTTGTTGAAATGTTGCAGTTTCGTTTTCTGGGTCATGGAACCTTGGACTGTCACCTATGGGCCCTTGGACTGTCAGCTATGGGCCCTTGGACTGTCAGCTATGGGCCCTTGGACTGTCAGCTATTGGTCCTTGGACTGTCACCTATTGGTCCTTGGACTGTCACCTATTGGCCCTTGGACTGTCACCTATTGGCCCTTGGACTGTAACCTATTGCTAGTACATACCTCTATCTGTAGGAGAGCTTTAAAGACTGAAAGGTCAAACGTGAGGCTGTCTTCCTGGATGTTACTGGTCCCCACCTCTCCTCTGGTGCCTGTGATCTGGGAGAACAGTAGAGACCAAACAAGACATGGCTAAACCCTAGTGGTTTTTTAAGGGCGCATGTACATAGATCAAATCATATTAGCTACAGATTCAGAGATGTCGAGAGAGCGAGAGATGTCGAGAGAGAGAGAGAGAGAGAGAGAGAGAGAGAGAAAGAGATTTCACCTTGAGGTATTTGAGTCTGCAGGTGAAGTCCAGAATGTGTCCCAGGTCTGCCTTGGCGTCACCATTAGAGCAGGTAGGCTTGGCCAGCTTCAGCTGCTGAGTGATGGCATACA
>NC_138312.1:61982500-62015000 GCF_965601325.2 Salmo salar | reverse complement strand
TGGTCAAGAAAAAAACCAAGAAGATTGTAAAAAGGTAGACTTTTAGGGGTTTTCGTGTGGTGATCCACGAAAGTATACGAAATCCCCAATAACAGAGAAATTACACTTTCTTTGTTACCTTAGCCGCTGACAGCAGCGGGAAAGAGAATGTAAAGCTCAGGGAAGCACTCAAGCTGTGTTTCTAATGCTTTTCGAAGAAGAGATGTATGGGAAGGCCATGATGTGCCAGTGGCGGGTCTACAGTGACCGACCTGCTTGCAAAGACCAACAGAAGGATGGGCAGCAGGCAAGGAGAGGTGACAACAACAAGCTTAGTTGGTCCAAGAACGGGAGGAGGCAACAAGGGTATCGGGGGAAGAGAGGAAGGGTGCATGGGCATCATCATCATCATCATCCTCACCAACCCAACCACTTCTACAAACAGAACCGACCACCTCGCGTGATGACGTCACTGCGTCCTGTCAACATTAAAGGTAGCAGAGCTCCAGGAATGAGAGCTCCGAGAAACACCAACCAGTTTCTGATGCATGAAAAATATCAAATGATGCATATGCGTTCGGACTCCATCGGCACAGACAGTGGGTCTGACTGCGAAACTGATTTCACAGACATGGACTCGTATCTAGGCGTGCTAGAGAACGCAAGGGGCGCTCTACTCGACAGTCCAAATCTCACAACAACGCCAGCACGGTTCTTCCCCCGACAATTGGCCAAGTGCCAACAGTTCCCCTTCTTCAATTTAGGGGATTTGTACCAAGAGGAGCAAGAGAGTAACAGTATGCAGTATTTCCCGTCAGATAACGACGTGATGCAGAGTGAAGATTTCATGCAGAAAGACTTCAATGACTTTTGTGACACATTCAGTGGGACCGAACCACCCATAGACATGTAAAGGGACCTGGTATCTAAATGTAATGTATTTCTGTTTACATTAAATGTATGTTTACATTAGATGTAGGAGAGAAAACATACCTCATTTCAACAGATATTGGTTACTGTTACAATATATGATTGTTTTCTGATACTGTCTGTTTATGGTGTTATTGACAATGCTATGTTGGGGGAGTGGTTAAATGGGTAGGAGTGAGACCTACGAACCAATCACATCCGTTCTCGTTGGGATTATTCTACACCATTGCTTGATGCTGTCATTGCATTATTGAAAAACGCTTCGAACAATAAATAACTGCTTCTTATTAAAATCTGTTTCAATCTACTTTTGTTTTGATAATTACACTGTTGTATAGTCAAATAAGCAACAGTATCGTTAGGATCATATTTATTTTTCAAAATATATTTCTTACATTTATTGCCAGCAGAAGAATATATGTCAGTATGTTGTAAGTAGGCTACATTTTAGGTTAGAACTGAACATTTTTTGTTAGGATGATAGTATTATTTAATCACTAAATACAAGAAAACTGGATTGATGTGTTCTAGAATGTAAATGCAGCAACAAAGGAGGTGGGTGGGCGGAAGCCATTGAAATGTAGAGGACAGATTATTCCCGACAAGACTGTATAGAACAACACGATACTGGAATAGGATCGCTCTCATAAATATAGCATCATAGCTAAGTACTATATTTAATGTGTTTGTCGTGGTTCTCTTTGTGTGTGTGTGTGTGTGTGTGTGTGTGTGTGACTACTACAGTGTTCAAATCCAGTACAGTGTAATAATAAGCACTCGAGACAGAGAGAAACTGTAATAAATAGAACCAAATATAAGACTTATATTGGTAAATATAAGTCTATGTGTTGGTAGAACTAACCACAGAGGTTGGTAAATACACTATATATACAAAAGTATGTGGACACCCCTTCAAATGAGTGGATTCGGCTATATCAGCCACACCCGTTGCTGACAGGTGTATTAAATCAAGCACACCGCCATGCAATCTCCATAGACAAACATTGACAGTAGTATGGCCGATACCGGAATAGCTCAGTGACTTTCAACATAAGATGCCACCTTTACAACAAGTCAGGTCATAAGATTTCTGCCCTACTAGAGTTGCCCCGGGTCAACTGTAAGTGCTGTTATTGTTAAATGAAAACGTCTAGGAGCAACAACGGCTCAGCTGCAAAGTGATAGGCAACACAAGCTCACAGAATGGGACCGCCGAGTGCTGAAGTGCGTAAAAATCATCTGTCCTCAGTTGCAACACTCACTACCGAGTTCCAAACTGCCTCTGGAAGCAACGTCAGCTCAAGAACTGTTCGCCGGGAGCTTCATGAAATGGGTTTCCATGGCAGAACAGCCGCACACAAGCCTAAGATCACCATGAGCAATGCCAAGCGTCGGCTGGAGTGGTGTAAAGCTCGCCACCATTGGACTCTGGAGCAGTGGAAACTCGTTCTCTGGAGTGACAAATCACACTTCACCATCTGGCAGTCCGATGGACGAATCTGGGTTTGGCGAATCTGGGTTTGGTGAATGCCAGGAGAACGCTACCTGCCTGAATGCATAGTGCCAACTGTAAAGTTTGGTGGAGGAGGAATAATGGTCTGGGGTCATGGTTCGGGTGAGTTTGAATCTCATCATGGACAACTTTAGCATTTGAGCTAATTAGCAACTTTTCAACTACTTAGCATGTTAGCTAACCTTTCCCCTAACCTTAACCCTTTAACCTAACTCCTAAACGTAACCTTCATTTTTAATGTATTTAATTTAACCTTTATTTAACTAGGCAAATCAGTTAAGAACAAATTCTTATTTAAAATGACGGCGTACCCTGGCCAAACCCTAGCCCGGAAGACGCTGGGCCAATTGTGTGCCGCCAGGTTGTGATACAGCCTGGAATCAAACCAGGGTCTGTAGTGATACCTCTAGAACTGAGATGCAGTTGCCTTAGAACGCTGCGCCACTCGGGAGCCCCTAACCCACCAGCTTAGCTAACGTTAGCCAGCTAGTTAACGTTAGCCGCCCGAGCTGTTTTTAGAGTGAGGTGTGCCAGGAATGTAACCTATGCCCGTTCCTGAGTTAAAGTTATCTACTCCACCTTGATAAGGGACTGCAGTGACACAGACACTGGCTTCACCATTGTAGCTAAGTTATAAATGTATTCGGGCCCAGTGACCCTCAGTGGGCTAGACTTAATAAACAGACGGCTGAAAGGAGCATTGTACTGGCCTCCCTGCCTGGCCCTGGAGCTGGCCTGGAGTATTGGGACAGAGAGGGGGAGGGGAAGGGGAGGAAGGAGGGAGGAGGAAAGAGGAGAGAAAAGGAGGGAGGAGTATAAATGACAGGAGAGGGAGAGTATGTGGGAGAATGAGGTGAGGGGAGGGGAGGAGATTGAGAGTATGTACGACCATATTAGACACATTTCCCTCAGATTACACAGACCCACAAATAATAAAAAATAATTTAAAAAATCCAATTTTGATAAACTCCCATATTTATTGGGTGAAATACAAGTGTGCCATCACAGCAGCAAGATTTGTGACCTATTTCACTTGCTTTGGCAATGTAAACACATGTTTCCCATGCCAATAAAGCCTTTGAATTGAATGAGTAGAGAGAGGGTTGGCAGGATGAGGGGAGGGTGGGCAGGAGGAGGGGGAGGTGAGAGAAGAGCCTAGGGGAGGAGGAGGAGAGGACGTAGAGAGAATGTTTATTTATTTCCTCTTTTGTACTTTAACTCTTTGCACATCGTTACAACACCGTATAACACATAATATGACATTTGAAATGTCTTTATTCTTTTGGAACTTCTGTGAGTGTAATGTTTACTGTTCATTTTTATTGTTTATTATCTACTTAATTTGCTTTGGCAATGTTAACATATGTTTCCCCATGCCAATAAAGCCCCTTGAATTGAATTGAGTAGAGGGGATAGCGTGGAGTGGGGGCTCACTCCAATCCTCAGCCTGGAGGGTCTTTCTGTTAGACACATGAAGGGCTGAGTTTACAGTTTTAGCCAACTGAACTGAAAGATTTATTGTGATCATAGGCTACGTCCCAAATGGCATCCCTATTCCCTTTATTTGTCACTACTTTTGACCAGGGCTCTGTGGTAGTAGTGCACGAAATAGAGTATAGGGTGGAATTTGGGAGTCAGACTAGTCCCAACTGCTCGACAACTCAACAGCAACACTGAAAGCTGGAGTATGTGAGTGTAACAGTGTTAGGTTCCGTCCCTCTCTTCGCCCCAACACCGATTGAATTGCTATTAGCGCGCACCACCGCTAACTAACTAGCCATTTCACATCGGTTACATGAGCAGTGAACGCTTATCTGTATCTGTACAGGGAGGTGGTTCACTTCACTGTGACTGGCTTCATAGCTCGATAACCTACTGTTACACAGACACACACACACACACACACACACACACACACACACACACACACACACACACACACACACCACACACACACACACACACCACACACACACACACACACACACACACACACACACACACACACCCACGGTCTCAAAATTAAATATAGGTTGTTGCCACATTTTGTTTGCAATGAGGATATCCTTAATTCCCCAAAAGTCTTAACCTCTTGAGGATACCGTAGGATAGGGGGCGCCACAGCGCATTTTGAAAAAAAATCGTTCCCATTTTCAACGGCCTACTAATCAAACTCAGAAGATAGGGCATGCATATACTTATTATATATGGATAGAAAACACTCTAAAGTTTCTAAAACTGTTTGAATGGTGTCTGTGAGTATAACAGAACTCAAATGGCAGTCAAAACCCCGAGACCGATTGAAACAGGAAGTGGAATTCTGAATTGTGGACTTGACTTCTCATCTTTCCTTATTTAATCTATTGCTTTTCCTAGTGATATAATTAGACTGGTTCATTTCTTTTTTTTATTTCAGTCATTTAGCCGACTTCACGGTCAGGGGAATCAGTTGACTTTAGCTTTTTTTTAAGTCGACCATCTTTACCAGAAAGATGTACGGGTGAAATAATACATTGAATGTACAAAACGTTAGGAACACCTTCCTAATATTGAGTTGTTGTGGATTTAACAAGTGACATTGTCACGCTCTGACCTAGAGAGCTGTTTTTTTATCTGTTTAGTTAGGTCAGGGTGTGATAGACGGTGGGCATTCTATGTTTGTATTTCTATGTTTTGGCCGGGTATGGTTTCCAATCGGAGGCAGCTGTCTATCGTTGTCTCTGATTGGGAACCATACTTAGGCAGCCTTTTTTCCCTTTAGTTTTCGTGGGTAGTTGTTCTCCGTTTAGTTGTATGTTACCTGACGGAACTGTTTGCTGTTGTTTTTTTTTTTGTTTGTGTAAGTGTTCGTTTTTCATTAAAATATATTATGAGCACGCAACAGGCTGCGCCTTGGTCTCCTCTATACGACGCCTGTGACAGACATCAATAAGGGATCGTAGCTTTCACCTGGTCAGTCGATGTCATGGAAAGAGCAGGTGGAACACTCAGTGTATATTCCATATTCAACTAACGACATAATATTTTATTGGCTGTACGTGTAGTTCATACCTTATAAATCAATTCAATGAATATCTTTTCCATTTCAAGCCACTGCCAAATTCCAGGAGAACTACAAACAGGTTTCTTCCTGGCAGAGAGAGAGTGAGAGTGAGAGAGAGAGAGAGAGAGAGAGAGAGAGAGAGAGAGAGAGAGAGAGAGAGAGGAGGAGAGAGGGAGAGAGAGAGAGAGAGAGAGACAGAGAGAGAGAGAGAGAGAGAGAGAGAGAGAGAGAGAGAGAGAGAGAGAGAGAGAGAGAGAGAGAGAGAGAGAGAGAGAGAGAGAGAGAGAGGAGAGGAGGAGAGAGAGAGAGAGAGAGCGAGAGAGAAGCAGCCATCTTGACAATCCAGGATAAAAACACAAGAGCAGCATTTCAGTCTCACCAATTCAATGGCTCCATCTGTTGCATAATGACCTGATTAATTTTTCTCACAAAAGTCTCTGATGATCAAGTTGCCATATGAGTTCCTGTATGGCCTATTGTCATGTGACACTAAGAGATAAACTGATAAGTTTCTATGGGGGATATGGGGAAATGTTGTGTTATTTAGTTTGAGTATACTCTTCACATAAGTTCTTAATAGACTGTAAATATTATTGTAAGTACAATGTAACAAATATTGTACAGTTACAACTATTCGTCCCGCTGGCCAGCACACAATACTTGGCTCACAACACAATACTTGGCTCACAACAAGTCCGTCAGTGTGGAGAGATAAATACTGTACTTTACCTTAATATGTCAAGCTAGCTAACTTTTTTAAAGAGTGTACTTTACCTTAATGTGACTAGCTAGCTACATTTTAATGACTGTACTTTACCTTAATGTGACTAGCTAGCTAACTTCTCCTTTAAGAGTGTACTTTACCTTAATGTGACTAGCTAGCTAACTTCTCCTTTAAGAGTGTACTTTACCTTAATGTGACTAGTTGGCTAACTTCTCCTTTAAGAGTGTACTTTACCCTTAATGTGACTAGCTAGCTAACTTCTCCTTTAAGAGTGTACTTTACCTTAATATGACTAGCTAGCTAATTTTTTAAAGACTGTACTTTACCTTAATATGACTAGCTAGCTAATTTTTTTAAAGACTGTACTTTACCTTAATGTGACTAGCTAGCTAACTTTTTAATGACTGTACTTTACTTCTTAATGTGACTAGCTAGCTATCTTCTCCTTTAAGAGTGTACTTTACCTTAATGTGACTAGCTAGCTAACTTCTCCTTAAATAGTGTACTTTACCTTAATATGACTAATGTTAGCTAGCTAACTTCTCTTTGTGATAACATGGAGGCAAGCAGCAACATGGAGGTAGGGAGGGAGGGGAACAGGAGAGGGAAGAGGCATGGAGGGAGGAAGGCAGGGAGGGAGGGAGGGAGGCAGGGGAACAGGAGAGGGAAGAGGCATGGAGGGAGGAAGGCAGGGAGGGAGGGAGGGAGGCAGGGAGGGAGGGGAACAGGAGAGGGAAGAGGCATGGAGGGAGGAAGGGAGGCAGGGAGGGAGGGGGACAGGAGAGGGAAGAGGGAGGGAGGCAGGGAGGGAGGGGAACAGGAGAGGGAAGAGGCATGGAGGGAGGAAGGGAGGCAGGGAGGGAGGGGGACAGGAAGAGGGAGGGAGGCAGGGAGGGAGGGGAACAGGAGAGGGAAGAGGCATGGAGGGAGGAAGGGAGGCAGGGAGGGAGGGGGACAGGAGAGGGAAGAGGCATGGAGGGAGGGAGGCAGGGAGGCAGGGAGGCAGGGAGGGAGGGGGACAGGAGAGGGAAGAGGCATGGAGGGAGGGCGGCAGGGAGGGAGGGAAACAGGAGAGGGAAGAGGCATGGAGGGAGGAGGAAGGGAGGGAGGCAGGGAGGGACGGGGGACAGGAGAGGGAAGAGGCATGGAGGGAGGGAGGCAGGGAGGCAGGGAGGGAGGGGGACAGGAGAGGGAAGAGGCATGGAGGGAGGGAGGCAGGGAGGGAGGGGGACAGGAGAGGGAAGAGGCATGGAGGGAGGGAGGCCAGGGAGGCAGGGAGGGAGGGGGACAGGAGAGGGAAGAGGCATGGAGGGAGGGAGGCAGGGAGGCAGGGAGGGAGGGGGACAGGAGAGGGAAGAGGCATGGAGGGAGGAAGGCAGGGAGGGAGGGGGACAGGAGAGGGAAGAGGCATGGAGGGAGGGGGGACAGGAGAGGGAAGAGGCATGGAGGGAGGGAGGCAGGGAGGCAGGGAGGGAGGGGGACAGGAGAGGGAAGAGGCATGGAGGGAGGGAGGCAGGGAGGGAGGGGGACAGGAGAGGGGAAGAGGCATGGAGGGAGGGAGGCAGGGAGGCAGGGAGGGAGGGGGACAGGAGAGGGAAGAGGCATGGAGGGAGGGGGACAGGAGAGGGAAGAGGCATGGAGGGAGGAAGGGAGGCAGGGAGGGAGGGGGACAGGAGAGGGAAGAGGCATGGAGGGAGGGAGGCAAGGCAGGGAGGAGGGAGGGAGGGGGACAGGAGAGGGAAGGAGGGAGGGAGGCAGGGAGGCAGGGAGGGAGGGAGGCAGGAGAGGGAAGAGGCATGGAGGGAGGGAGGCAGGGAGGGAGGGAGGGAGGGGGGACAGGAGAGGGAAGAGGCATGGAGGGAGGAAGGCAGGGAGGGAGGCAGGGGAACAGGAGAGGGAAGAGGCATGGAGGGAGGGAGGCAGGGAGGGAGGGAGGGAGGGGGACAGGAGAGGGAAGAGGCATGGGGAGGGAGAGGAGGCAGGGAGGGAGGGGGACAGGAGAGGGAAGAGGCATGGAGGGAGGGAGGCAGGGAGGCAGGGAGGGAGGGGGACAGGAGAGGGAAGAGGCATGGAGGGAGGGAGGCAGGGAGGGAGGGAGGGAGGGGGACAGGAGAGGGAAGAGGCATGGAGGGAGGAAGGCAGCGGAGGGAGGCAGGGGAACAGGAGAGGGAAGAGGCATGGAGGGAGGGAGGCAGGGAGGCAGGGAGGGAGGGGGACAGGAGAGGGAAGAGGCATGGAGGGAGGGAGGCAGGGAGGCAGGGAGGGAGGGGGACAGGAGAGGGAAGAGGCATGGAGGGAGGAAGGCAGGGAGGGAGGGAGGCAGGAGAGGGAAGAGGCATGGAGGGAGGAAGGCAGGGAGGGAGGGAGGCAGGAGAGGGAAGAGGCATGGAGGGAGGAAGGCAGGGAGGGAGGCAGGGAGGGAGGGGGACAGGAGAGGGAAGAGGCAGGGAGGGAGGGCGGCAGGGAGGGAGGGCGGCAGGGAGGCAGGGAGGGAGGGGGACAGGAGAGGGAAGAGGCATGGAGGGAGGAAGGCAGGGAGGGAGGGGGACAGGAGAGGGAAGAGGCATGGAGGGAGGGAGGCAGGGAGGGAGGGCGGCAGGGAGGCAGGGAGGGAGGGGAACAGGAGAGGGAAGAGGCATAGAGGGAGGGAGGCAGGGAGGGAGGGGGACAGGAGAGGGAAGAGGCATGGAGGGAGGGAGGCAGGGAGGGAGGGCGGCAGGGAGGCAGGGAGGGAGGGGAACAGGAGAGGGAAGAGGCATGGAGGGAGGGAGGCAGGGAGGGAGGGGGACAGGGAGGCAGGGAGGGAGGGCGGCAGGGAGGCAGGGAGGGAGGGGGACAGGAGAGGGAAGAGGCATGGAGGGAGGGAGGCAGGGAGGGAGGGGGACAGGGAGGCAGGGAGGGAGGGGAACAGGAGAGGGAAGAGGCATGGAGGGAGAGAGGCATGGAGGGAGGGAGGCAGGGAGGGAGGGGAACAGGAGAGGGAAGAGGGAGGGAGGCAGGGAGGGAGGGGAACAGGAGAGGGAAGAGGGAGGGAGGCAGGGAGGGAGGGGAACAGGAGAGGGAAGAGGCATGGAGGCAGGGAGGCAGGGAGGGAGGGGGACAGGAGAGGGAAGAGGCATGGAGGGAGGGAGGCAGGGAGGGAGGCAGGGAGGGGAACAGGAGAGGGAAGAGGGAGGGAGGCAGGGAGGGAGGGAGGGAGGGAGGGGAACAGGAGATGGAAGAGGGAGGGAGGCAGGGAGGGAGGGAGGGAGGGAGGGGAACAGGAGAGGGAAGAGGCATGGAGGGAGGAAGGCAGGGAGGGAGGGAGGGAGGGAGGCAGGGAGGGAGGGGAACAGGAGAGGGAAGAGGCATGGAGGGAGGGAGGCAGGGAGGGAGGGAGGCAGGGAGGCAGGGAGGGAGGGGAACAGGAGAGGGAAGAGGCATGGAGGGAGAGAGGCAGGGAGGGAGGGCGGCAGGGAGGCAGGGAGGAGGGAGGGGGACAGGAGAGGGAAGAGGCATGGAGGGAGGGAGGCAGGGAGGGAGGGAGGCAGGGAGGCAGGGAGGGAGGGGAACAGGAGAGGGAAGAGGCATGGAGGGAGAGAGGCAGCAGGAGGGAGGGCGGCAGGGAGGCAGGGAGGGAGGGGGACAGGAGAGGGAAGAGGCATGGAGGGAGGGAGGGAGGGAGGGAGGGGGACAGGAGAGGGAAGAGGGAGGGAGGCAGGGAGGGAGGGAGGGAGGGGGACAGGAGAGGGAAGAGGGAGGGAGGCAGGGAGGGAGGGAGGGAGGGAGGGGAACAGGAGAGGGAAGAGGGAGGGAGGCAGGGAGGGAGGGAGGGAGGGAGGGCGGCAGGGAGGCAGGGAGGGAGGCAGGGGAACAGGAGAGGGAAGAGGCATGGAGGGAGGGAGGCAGGGAGGGAGGGAGGGAGGGGGACAGGAGAGGGAAGAGGCAGGGAGGGAGGGAGGCAGGGAGGGAGGGAAACAGGAGAGGGAAGAGGCATGGAGGGAGGGAGGCAGGGAGGGAGGGAGGCAGGAGAGGGAAGAGGCATGGAGGGAGGAAGGCAGGGAGGGAGGCAGGGAGGGAGGGGGACAGGAGAGGGAAGAGGCATGGAGGGAGGAAGGCAGGGAGGGAGGCAGGGAGGGAGGCAGGGAGGGAGGGGGACAGGAGAGGGAAGAGGCATGGAGGGAGGGAGGCAGGGAGGGAGGGCGGCAGGGAGGCAGGGAGGGAGGGGGACAGGAGAGGGAAGAGGCATGGAGGGAGGGAGGCAGGGAGGGAGGGGAACAGGAGAGGGAAGAGGCATGGAGGGAGGGAGGGAGGGAGGGAGGGAGGGAGGGAGGGAGGGAGGGAGGGAGGGAGGGAGGGAGGGAGGGAGGGAGGGAGGGAGGGAGGGAGGGAGGGAGGGAGGGGAACAGGAGAGGGAAGAGGCATGGAGGGAGGGAGGGAGGGAGGGAGGGAGGGGGACAGGAGAGGGAAGAGGCATGGAGGGAGGGAGGCAGGGAGGGAGGGGAACAGGAGAGGGAAGAGGCATGGAGGGAGAGAGGCAGGGAGGGAGGGCGGCAGGGAGGCAGGGAGGGAGGGAGGGCGGCAGGGAGGCAGGGAGGGAGGGGAACAGGAGAGGGAAGAGGCATGGAGGGAGGGAGGGAGGGAGGGAGGGGGACAGGAGAGGGAAGAGGGAGGGAGGCAGGGAGGGAGGGAGGGAGGGGGACAGGAGAGGGAAGAGGCATGGAGGGAGGGAGGGAGGGAGGGAGGGGGACAGGAGAGGGAAGAGGGAGGGAGGCAGGGAGGGAGGGAGGGAGGGGGACAGGAGAGGGAAGAGGGAGGGAGGCAGGGAGGGAGGGAGGGAGGGAGGGGAACAGGAGAGGGAAGAGGGAGGGAGGCAGGGAGGGAGGGGGACAGGAGAGGGAAGAGGCATGGAGGGAGGGAGGGAGGGAGGGAGGGGGACAGGAGAGGGAAGAGGCATGGAGGGAGGGGGGAGGGAGGGAGGGAGGGAGGGGAACAGGAGAGGGAAGAGGCATGGAGGGAGGGAGGGAGGGAGGGAGGGAGGGAGGGAGGGAGGGAGGGAGGGAGGGAGGGAGGGAGGGAGGGAGGGGAACAGGAGAGGGAAGAGGCATGGAGGGAGGAAGGCAGGGAGGGAGGGAGGGAGGGGGACAGGAGAGGGAAGAGGCATGGAGGGAGGAAGGGAGGGAGGGAGGGCGGCAGGAGAGGGAAGAGGCATGGAGGGAGGAAGGGAGGGAGGGAGGGCGGCAGGGAGGCAGGGAGGGAGGGGAACAGGAGAGGGAAGAGGCATGGAGGGAGGGAGGCAGGGAGGGAGGGCGGCAGGGAGGCAGGGAGGGAGGGGAACAGGAGAGGGAAGAGGCATGGAGGGAGAGAGGCATGGAGGGAGGGAGGCAGGGAGGCAGGGAGGGAGGGGGACAGGAGAGGGAAGAGGCATGGAGGGAGGGAGGCAGGGAGGGAGGGGGACAGGAGAGGGAAGAGGGAGGGAGGCAGGGAGGGAGGGAGGGAGGGGGACAGGAGAGGGAAGAGGGAGGGAGGCAGGGAGGGAGGGAGGGAGGGAGGGGAACAGGAGAGGGAAGAGGGAGGGAGGCAGGGAGGGAGGGGGACAGGAGAGGGAAGAGGCATGGAGGGAGGGAGGGAGGGAGGGAGGGGGACAGGAGAGGGAAGAGGCATGGAGGGAGGGAGGCAGGGAGGCAGGGAGGGAGGGGGACAGGAGAGGGAAGAGGCATGGAGGGAGGGAGGCAGGGAGGCAGGGAGGGAGGGGGACAGGAGAGGGAAGAGGCATGGAGGGAGGGGGGAGGGAGGGAGGGGAACAGGAGAGGGAAGAGGCATGGAGGGAGGGAGGGAGGGAGGGAGGGAGGGAGGGAGGGAGGGAGGGAGGGAGGGAGGGAGGGAGGGAGGGGAACAGGAGAGGGAAGAGGCATGGAGGGAGGGAGGGAGGGAGGGAGGGAGGGGGACAGGAGAGGGAAGAGGGAGGGAGGCAGGGAGGGAGGGAGGGAGGGGGACAGGAGAGGGAAGAGGCATGGAGGGAGGAAGGCAGGGAGGGAGGGAGGGAGGGGGACAGGAGAGGGAAGAGGCAGGGAGGGAGGGAGGCAGGGAGGGAGGGAAACAGGAGAGGGAAGAGGCATGGAGGGAGGGAGGCAGGGAGGCAGGGAGGGAGGGGGACAGGAGAGGGAAGAGGCATGGAGGGAGGGAGGCAGGGAGGGAGGGAGGGAGGGGGACAGGAGAGGGAAGAGGCAGGGAGGGAGGGAGGCAGGGAGGGAGGGAAACAGGAGAGGGAAGAGGCATGGAGGGAGGGAGGCAGGGAGGCAGGGAGGGAGGGGGACAGGAGAGGGAAGAGGCATGGAGGGAGGGAGGCAGGGAGGGAGGGAGGGAGGGGGACAGGAGAGGGAAGAGGCATGGAGGGAGGGGGGAGGGAGGGAGGGAGGGAGGGGAACAGGAGAGGGAAGAGGCATGGAGGGAGGGAGGCAGGGAGGGAGGGAGGGAGGGGGACAGGAGAGGGAAGAGGCAGGGAGGGAGGGAGGCAGGGAGGCAGGGAGGGAGGGGGACAGGAGAGGGAAGAGGCATGGAGGGAGGGAGGCAGGGAGGGAGGGAGGGAGGGGGACAGGAGAGGGAAGAGGCATGGAGGGAGGGAGGGAGGGAGGGAGGGAGGGAGGGAGGGAGGGAGGGAGGGAGGGAGGGAGGGAGGGAGGGAGGGAGGGAGGGAGGGAGGGGAGGGAGGGAGGGGAACAGGAGAGGGAAGAGGCATGGAGGGAGGGAGGGAGGGAGGGAGGGAGGGGGACAGGAGAGGGAAGAGGGAGGGAGGCAGGGAGGGAGGGAGGGAGGGAGGGAGGGGGACAGGAGAGGGAAGAGGGAGGGAGGCAGGGAGGGAGGGAGGGGAACAGGAGAGGGAGGGAGGGAGGCAGGGGGACAGGAGAGGGAAGAGGCATGGAGGGAGGGAGGCAGGGAGGGAGGGAGGTAGGGAGGGAGGGGGACAGGAGAGGGAAGAGGCATGGAGGGAGGGAGGCAGGGAGGGAGGGGGACAGGAGAGGGAAGAGGCATGGAGGGAGGGAGGCAGGGAGGGAGGGCGGCAGGGAGGCAGGGAGGGAGGGGAACAGGAGAGGGAAGAGGCATGGAGGGAGAGAGGCATGGAGGGAGGGAGGCAGGGAGGGAGGGCGGCAGGGAGGCAGGGAGGGAGGGGAACAGGAGAGGGAAGAGGCATGGAGGGAGGAAGGGAGGGAGGGAGGGCGGCAGGGAGGCAGGGAGGGAGGGGAACAGGAGAGGGAAGAGGCATGGAGGGAGAGAGGCATGGAGGGAGGGAGGCAGGGAGGCAGGGAGGGAGGGGGACAGGAGAGGGAAGAGACATGGAGGGAGGGAGGCAGGGAGGGAGGGGGACAGGAGAGGGAAGAGGCATGGAGGGAGGGAGGCAGGGAGGGAGGGCGGCAGGGAGGCAGGGAGGGAGGGGAACAGGAGAGGGAAGAGGCATGGAGGGAGAGAGGCATGGAGGGAGGGAGGCAGGGAGGCAGGGAGGGAGGGGGACAGGAGAGGGAAGAGGCATGGAGGGAGGGAGGCAGGGAGGGAGGGAGGCAGGGAGGCAGGGAGGGAGGGGAACAGGAGAGGGAAGAGGCATGGAGGGAGAGAGGCAGGGAGGGAGGGCGGCAGGGAGGCAGGGAGGGAGGGGGACAGGAGAGGGAAGAGGCATGGAGGGAGGGAGGGAGGGAGGGAGGGAGGGGGACAGGAGAGGGAAGAGGGAGGGAGGCAGGGAGGGAGGGAGGGAGGGAGGGGAACAGGAGAGGGAAGAGGGAGGGAGGCAGGGAGGGAGGGAGGGAGGGGGACAGGAGAGGGAAGAGGGAGGGAGGCAGGGAGGGAGGGAGGGAGGGAGGGGAACAGGAGAGGGAAGAGGGAGGGAGGCAGGGAGGGAGGGGGACAGGAGAGGGAAGAGGCATGGAGGGAGGGAGGGAGGGAGGGAGGGGGACAGGAGAGGGAAGAGGCATGGAGGGAGGAAGGGGAACAGGAGAGGGAAGAGGCATGGAGGGAGGGAGGCATGGAGGGAGGGAGGCAGGGAGGCAGGGAGGGAGGGGGACAGGAGAGGGAAGAGGCATGGAGGGAGGGAGGCAGGGAGGCAGGGAGGGAGGGGGACAGGAGAGGGAAGAGGCATGGAGGGAGGGGGGAGGGAGGGAGGGAGGGAGGGGAACAGGAGAGGGAAGAGGCATGGAGGGAGGGAGGGAGGGAGGGAGGGAGGGGGACAGGAGAGGGAAGAGGGAGGGAGGCAGGGAGGGAGGGAGGGAGGGGGACAGGAGAGGGAAGAGGCATGGAGGGAGGAAGGCAGGGAGGGAGGGAGGGAGGGAGGGAGGGAGGGAGGGAGGGAGGGAGGGAGGGAGGGAGGGAGGGAGGGAGGGAGGGAGGGAGGGAGGGGAACAGGAGAGGGAAGAGGCATGGAGGGAGGGAGGGAGGGAGGGAGGGAGGGGGACAGGAGAGGGAAGAGGGAGGGAGGCAGGGAGGGAGGGAGGGAGGGGGACAGGAGAGGGAAGAGGCATGGAGGGAGGAAGGCAGGGAGGGAGGGAGGGAGGGAGGGGAACAGGAGAGGGAAGAGGCATGGAGGGAGGGAGGCAGGGAGGGAGGGAGGGAGGGGGACAGGAGAGGGAAGAGGCAGGGAGGGAGGGAGGCAGGGAGGGAGGGAAACAGGAGAGGGAAGAGGCATGGAGGGAGGGAGGCAGGGAGGCAGGGAGGGAGGGGGACAGGAGAGGGAAGAGGCATGGAGGGAGGGAGGCAGGGAGGGAGGGAGGGAGGGGGACAGGAGAGGGAAGAGGCATGGAGGGAGGGGGGAGGGAGGGAGGGAGGGAGGGGAACAGGAGAGGGAAGAGGCATGGAGGGAGGGAGGGAGGGAGGGAGGGAGGGAGGGAGGGAGGGAGGGAGGGAGGGAGGGAGGGAGGGAGGGAGGGAGGGAGGGAGGGAGGGAGGGAGGGAGGGGAACAGGAGAGGGAAGAGGCATGGAGGGAGGGAGGGAGGGAGGGAGGGAGGGGGACAGGAGAGGGAAGAGGGAGGGAGGCAGGGAGGGAGGGAGGGAGGGAGGGAGGGGGACAGGAGAGGGAAGAGGGAGGGAGGCAGGGAGGCAGGGAGGGAGGGCGGCAGGGAGGCAGGGAGGGAGGGGAACAGGAGAGGGAGGGAGGGAGGCAGGGGAACAGGAGAGGGAAGAGGCATGGAGGGAGAGAGGCAGGGAGGGAGGGAGGTAGGGAGGGAGGGGGACAGGAGAGGGAAGAGGCATGGAGGGAGGGAGGCAGGGAGGGAGGGAGGTAGGGAGGGAGGGGGACAGGAGAGGGAAGAGGGAGGGAGGCAGGGAGGGAGGGAGGGAGGCAGGGAGGGGGACAGGAGAGGGAAGAGGCATGGAGGGAGGGAGGCAGGGAGGGAGGGAGGTAGGGAGGGAGGGGGACAGGAGAGGGAAGAGGCATGGAGGGAGGGAGGCAGGGAGGGAGGGCGGCAGGGAGGCAGGGAGGGAGGGGAACAGGAGAGGGAAGAGGCATGGAGGGAGAGAGGCATGGAGGGAGGGAGGCAGGGAGGCAGGGAGGGAGGGGGACAGGAGAGGGAAGAGACATGGAGGGAGGGAGGCAGGGAGGGAGGGGGACAGGGAGGCAGGGAGGGAGGGGGACAGGAGAGGGAAGAGGCATGGAGGGAGGGAGGCAGGGAGGGGGACAGGAGAGGGAAGAGGGAGGGAGGCAGGGAGGGAGGGAGGGAGGGAGGGGAACAGGAGATGGAAGAGGGAGGGAGGCAGGGAGGGAGGGAGGGAGGGAGGGGAACAGGAGAGGGAAGAGGCATGGAGGGAGGAAGGCAGGGAGGGAGGGAGGGAGGGAGGCAGGGAGGGAGGGGAACAGGAGAGGGAAGAGGCATGGAGGGAGGGAGGCAGGGAGGGAGGGCGGCAGGGAGGCAGGGAGGGAGGGGAACAGGAGAGGGAAGAGGCATGGAGGGAGGAAGGGAGGGAGGGAGGGCGGCAGGGAGGCAGGGAGGGAGGGGAACAGGAGAGGGAAGAGGCATGGAGGGAGAGAGGCATGGAGGGAGGGAGGCAGGGAGGCAGGGAGGGAGGGGGACAGGAGAGGGAAGAGGCATGGAGGGAGGGAGGCAGGGAGGGAGGGAGGCAGGGAGGCAGGGAGGGAGGGGAACAGGAGAGGGAAGAGGCATGGAGGGAGAGAGGCAGGGAGGGAGGGCGGCAGGGAGGCAGGGAGGGAGGGGGACAGGAGAGGGAAGAGGCATGGAGGGAGGGAGGGAGGGAGGGAGGGGGACAGGAGAGGGAAGAGGGAGGGAGGCAGGGAGGGAGGGAGGGAGGGGGACAGGAGAGGGAAGAGGGAGGGAGGCAGGGAGGGAGGGAGGGAGGGAGGGGAACAGGAGAGGGAAGAGGGAGGGAGGCAGGGAGGGAGGGAGGGAGGGAGGGCGGCAGGGAGGCAGGGAGGGAGGCAGGGGAACAGGAGAGGGAAGAGGCATGGAGGGAGGGAGGCAGGGAGGGAGGGAGGGAGGGGGACAGGAGAGGGAAGAGGCAGGGAGGGAGGGAGGCAGGGAGGGAGGGAAACAGGAGAGGGAAGAGGCATGGAGGGAGGGAGGCAGGGAGGCAGGGAGGGAGGGGGACAGGAGAGGGAAGAGGCATGGAGGGAGGAAGGCAGGGAGGGAGGCAGGGAGGGAGGCAGGGAGGGAGGGGGACAGGAGAGGGAAGAGGCAGGGAGGGAGGGGGGAGGGAGGGAGGGAGGGGAACAGGAGAGGGAAGAGGCATGGAGGGAGGGAGGCAGGGAGGGAGGGCGGCAGGGAGGCAGGGAGGGAGGGGAACAGGAGAGGGAAGAGGCATGGAGGGAGAGAGGCATGGAGGGAGGGAGGCAGGGAGGCAGGGAGGGAGGGGGACAGGAGAGGGAAGAGGCATGGAGGGAGGGGGGAGGGAGGGAGGGAGGGGAACAGGAGAGGGAAGAGGCATGGAGGGAGGGAGGCAGGGAGGGAGGGGGACAGGAGAGGGAAGAGGCATGGAGGGAGGGAGGCAGGGAGGGAGGGCGGCAGGGAGGCAGGGAGGGAGGGGAACAGGAGAGGGAAGAGGCATGGAGGGAGGGAGGCAGGGAGGGAGGGGGACAGGGAGGCAGGGAGGGAGGGGAACAGGAGAGGGAAGAGGCATGGAGGGAGGGGGGAGGGAGGGAGGGAGGGGAACAGGAGAGGGAAGAGGCATGGAGGGAGGGAGGGAGGGAGGGAGGGAGGGAGGGAGGGAGGAGGGAGGGAGGGAGGGAGGGAGGGAGGGAGGGGAACAGGAGAGGGAAGAGGCATGGAGGGAGGGAGGGAGGGAGGGAGGGAGGGAGGGAGGGAGGGAGGGAGGGGGACAGGAGAGGGAAGAGGGAGGGAGGCAGGGAGGGAGGGAGGGAGGGAGGGAGGGGAACAGGAGAGGGAAGAGGGAGGGAGGCAGGGAGGGAGGGAGGGGAACAGGAGAGGGAGGGAGGGAGGCAGGGGAACAGGAGAGGGAAGAGGCATGGAGGGAGGGAGGCAGGGAGGGAGGGAGGTAGGGAGGGAGGGGGACAGGAGAGGGAAGAGGCATGGAGGGAGGGAGGCAGGGAGGGAGGGAGGTAGGGAGGGAGGGGGACAGGAGAGGGAAGAGGCATGGAGGGAGGGAGGGAGGCAGGGAGGGAGGGGGACAGGAGAGGGAAGAGGCATGGAGGGAGGGAGGCAGGGAGGGAGGGAGGTAGGGAGGGAGGGGGACAGGAGAGGGAAGAGGCATGGAGGGAGGGAGGCAGGGAGGGAGGGAGGTAGGGAGGGAGGGGGACAGGAGAGGGAAGAGGCATGGAGGGAGGGAGGGAGGCAGGGAGGGAGGGGGACAGGAGAGGGAAGAGGCATGGAGGGAGGGAGGCAGGGAGGGAGGGAGGTAGGGAGGGGAACAGGAGAGGGAGGGGAACAGGAGGGGAACAGGAGAGGCATGGAGCTAGCTATAGCACAATGGTAGATGGGTCAACAAGACTGTCTGCGTCCAAAATGGCATTATAGGCCTCTTCTCAAAAGTAGTGCACTAAATAGGGAATAGGGTGCCATTTCAGATGCAACCACTGACTTTACTTCAGCCTATAATGAGTTACCAGATCTATACTTCAGCCTATAATGAGTTACCAGATCTATACTTCAGCCTATAATGAGTTACCAGATCTATACTTCAGCCTATAAGGAGTTACCAGATCTATACTTCAGCCTATAAGGAGTTACCAGATCTATACTTCAGCCTATAATGAGTTACCAGATCTATACTTCAGCCTATAATGAGTTACCAGATCTATACTTCAGCCTATAAGGAGTTACCAGATCTATACTTCAGCCTATAAGGAGTTACCAGATCTATACTTCAGCCTATAAGGAGTTACCAGATCTATACTTCAGCCTATAATGAGTTACCAGATCGATACTTCAGCCTATAAGGAGTTACCAGATCTATACTTCAGCCTATAAGGAGTTACCAGATCTATACTTCAGCCTATAAGGAGTTACCAGATCTATACTTCAGCCTATAATGAGTTACCAGATCTATACTTCAGCCTATAATGAGTTACCAGATCTATACTTCAGCCTATAATGAGTTACCAGAAATATACTTCAGCCTATAAGGAGTTACCAGATCTATACTTCAGCCTATAAGGAGTTACCAGATCTATACTTCAGCCTATAAGGAGTTACCAGATCTATACTTCAGCCTATAAGGAGTTACCAGATCTATACTTCAGCCTATAATGAGTTACCAGATATATACTTCAGCCTATAATGAGTTACCAGATCTATACTTCAGGCTATAAGGAGTTACCAGATCTATACTTCAGCCTATAAGGAGTTACCAGATCTATACTTCAGCCTATAAGGAGTTACCAGATCTATACTTCAGCCTATAATGAGTTACCAGATCTATACTTCAGCCTATAAGGAGTTACCAGATCTATACTTCAGCCTATAAGGAGTTACCAGATCTATACTTCAGCCTATAAGGAGTTACCAGATCTATACTTCAGCCTATAAGGAGTTACCAGATCTATACTTCAGCCTATAATGAGTTACCAGATCTATACTTCAGCCTATAATGAGTTACCAGAAATATACTTCAGCCTATAATGAGTTACCAGATCTATACTTCAGCCTATAAGGAGTTACCAGATCTATACTTCAGCCTATAAGGAGTTACCAGATCTATACTTCAGCCTATAATGAGTTACCAGATCTATACTTCAGCCTATAAGGAGTTACCAGATCTATAATTCAGCCTATAAGGAGTTACCAGATCTATACTTCAGCCTATAATGAGTTACCAGATCTATACTTCAGCCTATAATGAGTTACCAGATCTATACTTCAGCCTATAATGAGTTACCAGATCTATACTTCAACCTATAATGAGTTACCAGATCTATACTTCAGCCTATAATGAGTTACCAGATCTATACTTCAGCCTATAATGAGTTACCAGATCTATACTTCAGCCTATAATGAGTTACCAGATCTATACTTCAGCCTATAATGAGTTACCAGATCTATACTTCAGCCTATAATGAGTTACCAGATCTATACTTCAGCCTATAATGAGTTACCAGATATATACTTCAGCCTATAATGAGTTACCAGATCTATACTTCAGCCTATAAGGAGTTACCAGATCTATACTTCAGCCTATAATGAGTTACCAGATCTATACTTCAGCCTATAAGGAGTTACCAGATCTATACTTCAGCCTATAAGGAGTTACCAGATCTATACTTCAGCCTATAATGAGTTACCAGATCTATACTTCAGCCTATAATGAGTTACCAGATCTATACTTCAGCCTATAATGAGTTACCAGAAATATACTTCAGCCTATAATGAGTTACCAGATCTATACTTCAGCCTATAAGGAGTTACCAGATCTATACTTCAGCCTATAAGGAGTTACCAGATCTATACTTCAGCCTATAAGGAGTTACCAGATCTATAATTCAGCCTATAAGGAGTTACCAGATCTATACTTCAGCCTATAATGAGTTACCAGATCTATACTTCAACCTATAATGAGTTACCAGATCTATACTTCAGCCTATAATGAGTTACCAGATCTATACTTCAGCCTATAAGGAGTTACCAGATCTATACTTCAGCCTATAATGAGTTACCAGATCTATACTTCAGCCTATAATGAGTTACCAGATCTATACTTCAGCCTATAAGGAGTTACCAGATCTATACTTCAGCCTATAAGGAGTTACCAGATCTATACTTCAGCCTATAAGGAGTTACCAGATCTATACTTCAGCCTATAATGAGTTACCAGATCGATACTTCAGCCTATAAGGAGTTACCAGATCTATACTTCAGCCTATAAGGAGTTACCAGATCTATACTTCAGCCTATAATGAGTTACCAGATCGATACTTCAGCCTATAAGGAGTTACCAGATCTATACTTCAGCCTATAAGGAGTTACCAGATCTATACTTCAGCCTATAAGGAGTTACCAGATCTATACTTCAGCCTATAATGAGTTACCAGATCTATACTTCAGCCTATAATGAGTTACCAGATCTATACTTCAGCCTATAATGAGTTACCAGAAATATACTTCAGCCTATAAGGAGTTACCAGATCTATACTTCAGCCTATAAGGAGTTACCAGATCTATACTTCAGCCTATAAGGAGTTACCAGATCTATACTTCAGCCTATAAGGAGTTACCAGATCTATACTTCAGCCTATAATGAGTTACCAGATATATACTTCAGCCTATAATGAGTTACCAGATCTATACTTCAGGCTATAAGGAGTTACCAGATCTATACTTCAGCCTATAAGGAGTTACCAGATCTATACTTCAGCCTATAAGGAGTTACCAGATCTATACTTCAGCCTATAATGAGTTACCAGATCTATACTTCAGCCTATAAGGAGTTACCAGATCTATACTTCAGCCTATAAGGAGTTACCAGATCTATACTTCAGCCTATAAGGAGTTACCAGATCTATACTTCAGCCTATAATGAGTTACCAGATCTATACTTCAGCCTATAATGAGTTACCAGATCTATACTTCAGCCTATAATGAGTTACCAGAAATATACTTCAGCCTATAATGAGTTACCAGATCTATACTTCAGCCTATAAGGAGTTACCAGATCTATACTTCAGCCTATAAGGAGTTACCAGATCTATACTTCAGCCTATAATGAGTTACCAGATCTATACTTCAGCCTATAAGGAGTTACCAGATCTATAATTCAGCCTATAAGGAGTTACCAGATCTATACTTCAGCCTATAATGAGTTACCAGATCTATACTTCAGCCTATAATGAGTTACCAGATCTATACTTCAGCCTATAATGAGTTACCAGATCTATACTTCAACCTATAATGAGTTACCAGATCTATACTTCAGCCTATAATGAGTTACCAGATCTATACTTCAGCCTATAAGGAGTTACCAGATCTATACTTCAGCCTATAATGAGTTACCAGATCTATACTTCAGCCTATAATGAGTTACCAGATCTATACTTCAGCCTATAATGAGTTACCAGATCTATACTTCAGCCTATAATGAGTTACCAGATATATACTTCAGCCTATAATGAGTTACCAGATCTATACTTCAGCCTATAAGGAGTTACCAGATCTATACTTCAGCCTATAATGAGTTACCAGATCTATACTTCAGCCTATAAGGAGTTACCAGATCTATACTTCAGCCTATAAGGAGTTACCAGATCTATACTTCAGCCTATAATGAGTTACCAGATCTATACTTCAGCCTATAATGAGTTACCAGATCTATACTTCAGCCTATAATGAGTTACCAGAAATATACTTCAGCCTATAATGAGTTACCAGATCTATACTTCAGCCTATAAGGAGTTACCAGATCTATACTTCAGCCTATAAGGAGTTACCAGATCTATACTTCAGCCTATAAGGAGTTACCAGATCTATAATTCAGCCTATAAGGAGTTACCAGATCTATACTTCAGCCTATAATGAGTTACCAGATCTATACTTCAACCTATAATGAGTTACCAGATCTATACTTCAGCCTATAATGAGTTACCAGATCTATACTTCAGCCTATAAGGAGTTACCAGATCTATACTTCAGCCTATAATGAGTTACCAGATCTATACTTCAGCCTATAATGAGTTACCAGATCTATACTTCAGCCTATAAGGAGTTACCAGATCTATACTTCAGCCTATAAGGAGTTACCAGATCTATACTTCAGCCTATAAGGAGTTACCAGATCGATACTTCAGCCTATAATGAGTTACCAGATCGATACTTCAGCCTATAAGGAGTTACCAGATCTATACTTCAGCCTATAAGGAGTTACCAGATCTATACTTCAGCCTATAAGGAGTTACCAGATCTATACTTCAGCCTATAATGAGTTACCAGATCTATACTTCAGCCTATAATGAGTTACCAGATCTATACTTCAGCCTATAATGAGTTACCAGAAATATACTTCAGCCTATAAGGAGTTACCAGATCTATACTTCAGCCTATAAGGAGTTACCAGATCTATACTTCAGCCTATAAGGAGTTACCAGATCTATACTTCAGCCTATAAGGAGTTACCAGATCTATACTTCAGCCTATAATGAGTTACCAGATATATACTTCAGCCTATAATGAGTTACCAGATCTATACTTCAGGCTATAAGGAGTTACCAGATCTATACTTCAGCCTATAAGGAGTTACCAGATCTATACTTCAGCCTATAAGGAGTTACCAGATCTATACTTCAGCCTATAATGAGTTACCAGATCTATACTTCAGCCTATAAGGAGTTACCAGATCTATACTTCAGCCTATAAGGAGTTACCAGATCTATACTTCAGCCTATAAGGAGTTACCAGATCTATACTTCAGCCTATAATGAGTTACCAGATCTATACTTCAGCCTATAATGAGTTACCAGATCTATACTTCAGCCTATAATGAGTTACCAGAAATATACTTCAGCCTATAATGAGTTACCAGATCTATACTTCAGCCTATAAGGAGTTACCAGATCTATACTTCAGCCTATAAGGAGTTACCAGATCTATACTTCAGCCTATAATGAGTTACCAGATCTATACTTCAGCCTATAAGGAGTTACCAGATCTATAATTCAGCCTATAAGGAGTTACCAGATCTATACTTCAGCCTATAATGAGTTACCAGATCTATACTTCAGCCTATAATGAGTTACCAGATCTATACTTCAGCCTATAATGAGTTACCAGATCTATACTTCAACCTATAATGAGTTACCAGATCTATACTTCAGCCTATAATGAGTTACCAGATCTATACTTCAGCCTATAAGGAGTTACCAGATCTATACTTCAGCCTATAATGAGTTACCAGATCTATACTTCAGCCTATAATGAGTTACCAGATCTATACTTCAGCCTATAATGAGTTACCAGATCTATACTTCAGCCTATAATGAGTTACCAGATATATACTTCAGCCTATAATGAGTTACCAGATCTATACTTCAGCCTATAAGGAGTTACCAGATCTATACTTCAGCCTATAATGAGTTACCAGATCTATACTTCAGCCTATAAGGAGTTACCAGATCTATACTTCAGCCTATAAGGAGTTACCAGATCTATACTTCAGCCTATAATGAGTTACCAGATCTATACTTCAGCCTATAATGAGTTACCAGATCTATACTTCAGCCTATAATGAGTTACCAGAAATATACTTCAGCCTATAATGAGTTACCAGATCTATACTTCAGCCTATAAGGAGTTACCAGATCTATACTTCAGCCTATAAGGAGTTACCAGATCTATACTTCAGCCTATAAGGAGTTACCAGATCTATAATTCAGCCTATAAGGAGTTACCAGATCTATACTTCAGCCTATAATGAGTTACCAGATCTATACTTCAACCTATAATGAGTTACCAGATCTATACTTCAGCCTATAATGAGTTACCAGATCTATACTTCAGCCTATAAGGAGTTACCAGATCTATACTTCAGCCTATAATGAGTTACCAGATCTATACTTCAGCCTATAATGAGTTACCAGATCTATACTTCAGCCTATAATGAGTTACCAGATCTATACTTCAGCCTATAATGAGTTACCAGATATATACTTCAGCCTATAATGAGTTACCAGATCTATACTTCAGCCTATAAGGAGTTACCAGATCTATACTTCAGCCTATAAGGAGTTACCAGATCTATACTTCAGCCTATAATGAGTTACCAGA
Organism: Salmo salar; assembly: GCF_965601325.2. Classification (NCBI taxonomy): domain Eukaryota; kingdom Metazoa; phylum Chordata; class Actinopteri; order Salmoniformes; family Salmonidae; genus Salmo; species Salmo salar. The sequence continues at coordinate 61,990,634 of NC_138312.1, read as the reverse complement.
TCTATACTTCAGCCTATAACGAGTTACCAGATCTATACTTCAACCTAATGAGTTACCAGATCTATACTTCAGCCTATAATGAGTTACCAGATCTATACTTCAGCCTATAATGAGTTACCAGATCTATACTTCAGCCTATAAGGAGTTACCAGATCTATACTTCAGCCTATAATGAGTTACCAGATCTATACTTCAGCCTATAATGAGTTACCAGATCTATACTTCAGCCTATAATGAGTTACCAGATCTATACTTCAGCCTATAATGAGTTACCAGATCTATACTTCAGCCTATAATGAGTTACCAGATATATACTTCAGCCTATAAGGAGTTACCAGATCTATACTTCAGCCTATAATGAGTTACCAGATCTATACTTCAGCCTATAATGAGTTACCAGATCTATACTTCAGCCTATAAGGAGTTACCAGATCTATAATTCAGCCTACAAGGAGTTACCAGATCTATACTTCAGCCTATAATGAGTTACCAGATCTATACTTCAGCCTATAATGAGTTACCAGATCTATACTTCAGCCTATAATGAGTTACCAGATCTATACTTCAACCTATAATGAGTTACCAGATCTATACTTCAGCCTATAATGAGTTACCAGATCTATACTTCAGCCTATAAGGAGTTACCAGATCTATACTTCAGCCTATAATGAGTTACCAGATCTATACTTCAGCCTATAATGAGTTACCAGATCTATACTTCAGCCTATAATGAGTTACCAGATCTATACTTCAGCCTATAATGAGTTACCAGATATATACTTCAGCCTATAATGAGTTACCAGATCTATACTTCAGCCTATAAGGAGTTACCAGATCTATACTTCAGCCTATAAGGAGTTACCAGATCTATACTTCAGCCTATAATGAGTTACCAGATCTATACTTCAGCCTATAACGAGTTACCAGATCTATACTTCAACCTAATGAGTTACCAGATCTATACTTCAGCCTATAATGAGTTACCAGATCTATACTTCAGCCTATAATGAGTTACCAGATCTATACTTCAGCCTATAATGAGTTACCAGATCTATACTTCAGCCTATAATGAGTTACCAGATCTATACTTCAGCCTATAATGAGTTACCAGATATATACTTCAGCCTATAATGAGTTACCAGATCTATACTTCAGCCTATAATGAGTTACCAGATCTATACTTCAGCAGTAGGACAGAGCCACTGAAAACTACTGGAAAACATAACACTCTATTAACAGAAACTTGACAAACCATGTCATAATAGACTGGGCTTTTATAGAGAAAATGATAAACACAGACACATTGAGGTTAATGCACGGACAGCAGGGTGTGGTAAACCTAGCAGGGTGTGGTAAACCCCCCCCCCCCCCCCCACCAGTTAAAATATTATTGCAGTAATGGATACTGATACGTGCAGGAAGAGAGGGGTGTGGAGTAAAGGGGGGAAGGAAGGGAGGGAGGGAGGGCTGGCTGGATGGCTGTCTAAACTGGAAAGGGAGGGAGGGAGGGAGGGCTGTCTAAACTGGGGAGGGAGGGCTGTCTAAACTGGGGAGGGAGGGGGGAGGGCTGGCTGGATGGCTGTCTAAACTGGAAAGGAAGGGAGGGAGGGAGGGAGGGAGTACTGAGCTGTCTGAACTCAGAAGGACTGAGCTGTCTGAACCCAGAAGGACTGAGCTGTCTGAACCCAGAAGGACTGAGCTGTCTGAACTCAGAAGGACCGAGCTGTCTGAACCCAGAAGGACTGAGCTGTCTGAACCCAGAAGGACTGAGCTGTCTGAACCCAGAAGGACTGAGCTGTCTGAACCCAGAAGGACTGAGCTGTCTGAACCCAGAAGGACTGAGCTGTCTGAACCCAGAAGGACTGAGCTGTTTGAACCCAGAAGGACTGAGCTGTCTGAACCCAGAAGGACTGAGCTGTCTGAACCCAGAAGGACTGAGCTGTCTGAACCCAGAAGGACTGAGCTGTCTGAACCCAGAAGGACTGAGCTGTCTGAACCCAGAAGGACTGAGCTGTCTGAACTCAGAAGGACTGAGCTGTCTGAACCCAGAAGGACTGAGCTGTCTGAACCCAGAAGGACTGAGCTGTCTGAACTCAGAAGGACTGAGCTGTCTGAACCCAGAAGGACTGAGCTGTCTGAACCCAGAAGGACTGAGCTGTCTGAACCCAGAAGGACTGAGCTGTCTGAACCCAGAAGGACTGAGCTGTCTGAACCCAGAAGGACTGAGCTGTCTGAACCCAGAAGGACTGAGCTGTCTGAACTCAGAAGGACTGAGCTGTCTGAACCCAGAAGGACTGAGCTGTCTGAACTCAGAAGGACTGAGCTGTCTGAACCCAGAAGGACTGAGCTGTCTGAACTCAGAAGGACTGAGCTGTCTGAACTCAGAAGGACTGAGCTGTCTGAACCCAGAAGGACTGAGCTGTCTGAACCCAGAAGGACTGAGCTGTCTGAACCCAGAAGGACTGAGCTGTCTGAACCCAGAAGGACTGAGCTGTCTGAACCCAGAAGGACTGAGCTGTCTGCAGGTTTGTATCTGTGGAAAAGTACAGCAATCGACAAGAAGAGGCGTTGATATTTTTTGTAGTTTAAAACAGACAGCTCAGTGCATTCAACATGTCAATACTTACTACAACTACAAGTAGTGATGAAGTCAATCTCTCCTCTACTTTGAGCCATGAGAGACTGACGTACATATTATTCATTTTAACTCTCCGTGTACATTTAAGCGCCAGCCGTGCTGCCGTGTTGTTAAGAAGGTCGAAACTAGGACCTGTAGGACCTGCCTTGTTGATAATGCTGTTAAGAAGGTAGAAACTAGGGCCTGTAGGACCTGCCTTGTTGATAGTGCTGTTAAGAAGGCAGAGCAGTGCTTTATTATGGACAGACTTCTCCCCATCTTAGCTACTGTTGTATCAATATGTTTTAACCATGACAGTTTACAATCCAGTGTTACTCCAAGCAGTTTAATCTCAACTTGCTCAATTTACACATTATTCATTACAAGATTTAGATGGTTTAGGGTTTAATGAATGATTCGTCCCAAATACAACGCTTTTAGTTTTATAAATATTTAGGCCTAACTTACATCTTATAACTGCTACAGATCTGTATCCATCCTACCCTGCCTTTTTAAGGTCTTCAAAAGCCAAGTTAACAAACAGATCACCGACCATTTCGAATCCCACCGTACCTTCTCCGCTATGCAATCTGGTTTCCGAGCTGGTCATGGGTGCACCTCAGCCACTCTCAAGGTCCTAAACAATATCATAACCGCCATCGATAAGAGACATTACTGTACAGCTGTATTCATTGACCTGGCCAAAGCTTTCGACTGTCAATCACCACATCCTCATCGGCAGAATCAACAGCCTTGGTTTCTCAAATGATTGCCTCGCCTGGTTCACCAACTACCTCTCTGATAGAGTTCAGTGTGTCAAATCGGAGGGCCTGTTGTCCGGACCTCTGGCAGTCTCTATGGGGGTGCCACAGGGTTCAATTCTCGGGCCGACTCTTTTCTCTGTATACATCAATGATGTCGCTCTTGCTGCTGGTGATTCTCTGATCCACCTCTACGCAGATGACACCATTCTGTATACTTCTGGCCCTTCTTTGGACACTGTGTTAACTAACCTCCAGACGAGCTTCAATGCCATACAACTCTCCTTCCGTGGCATCCAACTGCTATTAAATGCAAGTAAAACTAAATGCATGCTCTTCAACCGATCGCTGCCCGCATCTGCCCGCCCATCCAGCATTACTACTCTGGACGGTTCTGACTTAGAATATGTGGACATCTACAAATACCTTGGTGTCTGGCTAGACTGTAAACTCTCCTTCCAGACTCACATTAAGCATCTCCAATCCAAAATTAAATCTAGAATTGGCTTCCTATTCCGTAACAAAGCATCGTTCACTCATGTTGCCAAACATACCCTCGTAAAACTGACTATCCTGCCGATCCTTGACTTCGGCGATGTCATTTACAAAATAGCCTCCAACACTCTACTCAGCAAATTGGATGCAGTCTAACACAGTGCCATCCGTTTTGTTACCAAAGCCCCATATACTACCCACCACTGCGACCTGTATGTTCCCGTTGGCTGGCCATCACTTCATATTCGTCGCCAAACCCACTGGCTCCTGGTCATCTATAAGTCTTTGCTAGGTGAAGCCCCGCCTTATCTCAGCTCACTGGTCACCATAGCAACACCCACCCGTAGCACGCGCTCCAGCAGGTGTATCTCACTGGTCACCCCCAAAGCCAATTCCTCCTTTGGCCGTCTCTCCTTCCAGTTCTCTGCTGCCAATGACTGGAACGAACTGCAAGAATCACTAAAGCTGGAGACTCTTACCTCCCTCACTAGCTTTAAGCACCAGCTGTCAGAGCAGCTCACAGATCACTGCACCTGTACATAGCCCATCTGTAAACAGCCTACCCAACTACCTCATCCCCATACTGTTATTTATTATTTCTTTTTTTGCTCCTTTGCATCCCAGTATCTCTACTTGCACATTCATCTTTTGCACATCTATCACTCCAGTGTTTAATTGCTAAATTGTAATTATTTCGCCACTGTGGCCTATTTATTGCCTACCTCCCTTATCTTACCTCATTTGCACACACTGTATATAGACTTTTTCTATTGTATTATTGACTGTATGTTTGTTTATTTCATGTGTAACTCTGTGTTGTTGTTTGTGTCGCACTGCTTTGCTTTATCATGGCCAGGTCGCAGTTGTAAATGAGAACTTGTTCTCAACTAGCCTACCTGGTTAAATAAAGGTGAAATAAAATAAATAAATAAAAATCTGTGTTGCAGTAATTTCACTCACTGCAGTAGCTGACATGTATAGTGTTGAGTCATCAGCATATAGTTCCAGTCCAAAGTCTGGACACACCTACTCATTCAAGGATTTTTCTTTATTTGTACTATTTTCTACATTGTAGAATAATAGTGAAGACATCAAAACTATGAAATAACACATATGGAATCATGTAGTAACCAAAAAAAGTGTTAAACATATCAAAATATACTTTATATTTGAGATTCTTCAAAGTAGCCACCCTTTGCCTTGATGACAGTTTTGCACACTCTTGGCATTCTCTCAACCAGCTTCATGAGGTAGTCACCTGGAATGCATTTTAATTAACAGGTGTACCTTGTTAAAAGTTAATTTGTGGAATTTCTTTCCTTCTTAATGCGTTTGAGCCAATCAGTTGTGTTGTGACAAGATAGGGGTGGTATACAGAAGATAGCCCTATTTGATAAAATACCAAGTCCATATTATGGCAAGAACAGCTCAAATAAGCAAAGAGAAACGACAGTCCATCATTACTTTAAGACATGAAGGTCTTGGCAAGAATCCGTCTCCGTCTCCGTCTCCGCACCACGTGCTCTCACCACTGGTGTCCCCCAGGGCTCTGTTCTAGGCCCTCTCCTATTCTCGCTATACACCAAGTCACTTGGCTCTGTCATATCCTCACATGGTCTCTCCTATCATTGCTACGCAGACGACACACAATTAATCTTCTCCTTTCCCCCTTCTGTTAACCAGGTGACGAATCGCATCTCTGCATGTCTGGCAGACATATCAGTGTGGACGACGGATCACCACCTCAAGCTGAACCTCGGCAAGACGGAGCTGCTCTTCCTCCCGGGGAAGGACTGCCCGTTCCATGATCTCGCCATCACGGTGGACAACTCCATTGTGTCCTCCTCCCAGAGTGCTAAGAGCCTCGGCGTGACCCTGGACAACACCCTGTCGTTCTCCGCTAACATCAAGGCGGTGACCTGATCCTGTAGGTTCATGCTATACAACATTCGCAGAGTACGACCCTGCCTTACACAGGAAGCGGCGCAGGTCCTAATCCAGGCACTTGTCATCTCCCGTCTGGATTACTGCAACTCCCTGTTGGCGGGGCTCCCTGCCTGTGCCATTAAACTCCTACAACTCATCCAGAACGCCGCAGCCCGTCTGGTGTTCAACCTTCCCAAGTTCTCTCACGTCACCCCACTCCTCCGCACACTCCACTGGCTTCCAGTTGAAGCTCGCATCTGCTACAAGACCATGGTGCTTGCCTACGGAGCTGTGAGGGGAACGGCACCTCCGTACCTTCAGGCTCTGATCAGGCCCTACACCCAAACAAGGGCACTGCGTTCATCCACCTCTGGCCTGCTGGCCCCCCTACCTCTGCGGAAACACAGTTCCCGCTCAGCCCAGTCAAAACTGTTCGCTGCTCTGGCACCCCAATGGTGGAACAAGCTCCCTCACGAAGCCAGGACAGCGAAGTCAATCACCACCTTCCGGAGACACCTGAAACCCCACCTCTTTAAGGAATACCTGGGATAAGATAAAGTAATCCTTCTAACCCCCCCCCCCCCAAAAAAAGATATAGATGTACTATTGTAAAGTGGTTGTTCCACTGGATATCATAAGGTGAATGCACCAATTTGTAAGTCGCTCTGGATAAGAGCGTCTGCTAAATGACGTAAATGTAAAAAGTCAATCCGGAAAATGTCAATAACTGCAGTCACAAAAATCATCAAGCGCTGTGGTGAAACTGGCTCTCATGAGGACTGCCACAGGAAAGGAAGACCCAGAGTTCATTAGCGTTAACTGCACCTCAGATTGCAGCCAAAATAAATGCTTCACAGAGTTCAAGTAACAGACACATCTCAACATCAACTGTTCAGAGAAGACTGTGTGAATCAAGCCTTAAATGGTTGAATTGCTGCAAAGAAACCCCTACTAAAGGACACCAATAATAAGAAGAGACTTGCTTGGGCCAAGAAACACGAGCAATGGACAATACACCGGTGGAAATCTGTCCTTTGGTCTGATGAGTCCAAATTTGAGATTTTTGGTTCCAACCGCCGTGTCTTTGTGAGATGCAGAGTAGGTGAACGGATGATCTCAGCATGTGTGGTTCCCACCATGAAGCATGGAGGAGGAGGTGTTATGGTGTGGGGGTATAATTCAAGGCACACTTATCCAGCATGGCTACCACAGCATTCTGCAGCGATACGCCATCCCATCTGGTTTGCGCTTAGTGGGACTATCATTTGTTTTTCAACAGGACAATGACCCAACACACCTCCAGGCTATGTCAGGGCTATTTGACCAAGGAGAGTGATGGAGTGCTGCATCAATTGACCTGGCCTCCACAATCATCCGACCTCAACCCAATTGAGATTCCAATTGAGGTTCAGGATGAGTTGGACCACAGAGTGAAGGAAAAGCAGCTAACAAGTGCTCAGCATATGTGGGAACTCTTTCAAGATTGTTGAAAAAGCATTTCTCATGAAGCTGGTTTAGAGAATGCTGATAGTGTGCAAAGCTGTCATCAAGGCAAAGGGTGGCTACTTTGACAATTTTAAAATCTAAAATCTATTTTGATTTGTTTAACACTTTTTTGGTTACTACATGATTCCATATGTGTTATTTCATAGTTTTGATGTCTTCACTACTATTCTACAATGTAGAAGATAGTAAAAATAAAGAAAAACCCTTGAATGAGTAGGTGTGTCCAAACTTTTGACTGTTACTATACACAGATATACTGGCTTTACTCAGAGCTAGTGGCATGTCATTAGTTAAAGACTGAAAAAAGTACAGGGCCTAGACTGCCCTGGGTAATTCCTTATTCTACCTGAAATATGTTGGAGAGGCTTCCATTAAAGAAAACCCTCTGTGTTCTGTTAGACAGGTAACTCTTTATCCACAATATAGCAGGGGGTGTAAAGCCATAACACGTTTTTCCAGCAACAGACAATGATCGATAAGCCAATCAGCCAATCATCAGTCATTTGTGTAAGTGCCATGCATGTGAAAGGTCCTTCCTTATAGGCGTGCTGAAAGTCTGTTGTCAATTTGTTTACTGTAAAATAGCACTGTATCTGGTCAAACATTTTTTTTCCCTAAAAGTTTACTAAGTGTTGGTAACAGGCTGATTTGAGCCAGTAAAGGGGGCTTTACTATTCTTAGGTAGCAGAATGACTTTTGCTTCCCTCCAGGCCTGAGGACACATACTCTCTAGTAGGATGAAATTGAAGATATGGCCAATAGGAGTGGAAATATCATCCGCTATTATCCTCAGTCATTTTCCATCCAAGTTGTCAGACCCCGGTGGCTT
>NC_138312.1:61815000-61975000 GCF_965601325.2 Salmo salar | reverse complement strand
CCCTGACCTCAATCCAATAGAAAATCTGTGGGCAGAACTGAAAATGCGCTTGCGAGCAAGGAGGCCTACAAACCTGACTCAGTAACACCAGCTCTGTCAGGAGGAATGGGCCAAAATTCACCCAACTTGTAGTGGGAAGCTTGTGGAAGGCTACCTGAAACATTTAACCCAAGTTAAACAATTTAAAGGCAATGCTACCAAATACTAATTGAGTGTATGTAAACTTATGACCCACTGGGAATGTGAAGAAATAAAAGCTGAAATAGATCACTCTCTCTACTATTATTCTGACATTTCACATTCTTAAAATAAAGTGGTGATCCTAACTGACCTAAGACAGGGAATTTTTACTAGGATTACATGTCAGGAATTGTGAGTAAACTGAGTTTTTAAATGTATTTGGCTAAAGGTGTATGGAAACTTCTGACTTCACCTGTAACTGTTTCTGAAGGCTGTGTGTGATGGAAAGTAACACAGAAGACTGATAAGGCTCTGAGAGACACGTTGACAGCAAACGGTACAGGTGGAATAAGATAGTTAACTGCAAAAATACAAAAAAAAACACCAACATAGTGTCTTAATAGGATGTTGGGCCACCACACGCTGCCAGGACAGCTTCAGTGCATCTTGGCATAGCCTCGATTCTAGAAAAGTCTGGAACTCCTATTGGAGGGATGTGATACCATTCTTCCACCAGAAATTCCATCGTTTGGTGTTTTTGTTGACGGTGGTGGAAACCGCTGTCTCAGGCGCCGCTCCAGAATCTCCCGTAAGTGTTCAATAGGGTTGTGATCTGGTGACTGAGACGACCACCGTGGGTATATGGTTTACATGGTTTTACACGCTCATCACACCATTCAGTGACCACTGGTGCCGCCAATAAAGGTGTAACTTAGATATAGCCATTGAGACGCCAATAAAGGTGTAATTTAGATATAGCCATTGAGACGCCAATAAAGGTGTAATTTAGATATAGCCATTGAGACGCCAATAAAGGTGTAACTTAGATATAGCCATTGAGACGCCAATAAAGGTGTAACTTAGATATAGCCATTGAGACGCCAATAAAGGTGTAACTTAGATATAGCCATTGAGACGCCAATAAAGGTGTAACTTAGATATAGCCATTGAGACGCCAATAAAGGTGTAACTTAGATATAGCCATTGAGATGCCAATAAAAGGTGTAACTTAGATATAGCCATTGAGACGCCAATAAAGGTGTAACTTAGATATAGCCACTGGTGCCGCCAATAAAGGTGCAACTTAGATATAGCCATTGAGACTCCAATAAAGGTGTAATTGATATATACACTGAGTGTCCAAAACATTAAGGGCTGTACTCTGTAGTCACTGTTCACTTATTAGTAAAGATAATTGAGAAAACACACTACCCACTAAAATTGTTCGTGGAAAATCTCAAAATAACAAAGTCCTTTCTCCACCCAGTGATCCAAATGGCTTAAATAAAAAAATAAAAACTCACAATTGAAAGATATTCTGGGTTTTTAATTCTCCATAGAAAAGAGACATAAATCAAATTACAACCATGCAATTCTGTAGTACAGATCAGATTCACATCATTATGTGTTTTAAATGGAGTTGGATCTAGATGTGGACAGCAGTCACCCTCACTCCAGGGAGTGAAGTTTCCCCTAGGTACAGATCAGCTTCCCCTTCCCCAATCCTAACGTTAACAATTAAAGTCGGGGAAAATGCAACAACAAAAAAATGACCCGAGACCAACATCTAGGGACAACTTCAGTCTCCCTCACCACCTCAAGGAAGTCAACAACCCCGTCTGAGTTAAAACAACACAGTCCTGTCCCCTGGTGGCGGAAAATGAAGGAGGTTTTATTGGTAAACGGCCATGTTTCTTTTTGATAAACAAACTTTGCTGGTAACAGGATTGCAGTTGGAGCTTAGAATTTAACATTAATAAAAAAGTAACATCTCTAAAGTCAAAACATTATTTGAAATGGTCTGAAGAGAAGTCTTGACTACCATGGTTGTTAGGCATATCTCAGTCGGGTAAGATGGCGTCAAACAAAATGTCCTCTCAATGTCTTGTGGATTCTTGTGTGTCAGTTTCTTTGGGAGGTTTTCAGCTTCCTTCTCGCGTCCTTGTGTTTCTTACGGTACTCCTGGAGGGGAAAAAAAACCCAGCAGAAAAACATATACATACATAACTACTTTTTTTGCTTTACTGACAATCATTTTACAAAGGAATCATTTTAGTTATAGTGAAAATCTTATTTCATGTAATTTGACAGACTACTATAAGCAATCATTATCTAAAAGCAAGTGTAGAATAGTTAAGTCCATTAAAGTGTCAGACAGACAGACAGACAGACAGACAGACAGACAGACAGACAGACAGACAGACAGGGCCTGACCTCTTTGAGCCCTGTCCTCTTCTCCTCCCACTCCTCTCTTTGGTCCTCCAGCTTGGATGACCTGCAGAACGCTTTAGGCCCCTCTGATTGGACAAAACAAAAAGGTGTGTCATGTTGATAATGTGTTTATATGTTTTATACTTTAAAAACATTATTTATTTTTTTTATGTTGAAAATGTAAAACAAAGTTCCCTTAGCAAAGTGTGTTGTGGCTGTTGAAAAAGGCCTAACGTTACCTTTTAACCGTTTATCGTCGAGCTGGAAAAAGAAGAAAGCTTTCTTTGACGCCAACGGCTCTCTAATCAACAGAAACAAACAGTTAACAAAATCAATAGACTGACAGCACTGTCAAAGCAACCCATCTAATATCATCATAATCAATATCCAGAACGTCCCAGGTTGACTAAATAACAATATTATTTTCTATCAATGACCATGATGTATTTACCTTGTAACTGTATCGATACAGGCAAACAGGGCCCCAACTGTATCGATACAGGCAAACAGGGCCCCAACTGTATCGATACAGGCAAACAGGGCCCCAACTGTATCGATACAGGCAAACAGGGCCCCAACTGTATCGATACAGGCAAACAGGGCCCCAACTGTATCGATACAGGCAAACAGGGCCCCAACTGTATCGATACAGGCAAACAGGGCCCCGACTGTATCGATACAGGCAAACAGGGACGTATTACTTGATGATTGATTGATGTTACTCTGAAGCTGTAAGTAGTTAATAAAAAGACAAGTGGCTATAAGGTATTATTACTCTGTGGGTGTAGTGGTGTCAATCTGTTCCTCCTCTTCCTCCTCCTGCTCCTCTTCATCACTGCTGTCCTGGAAACGAGGGTCCACCTGCCATGACACCTTGGCCCCCTTGAGCGTCTCGATATGGTACTCCTCTGGAGAGGGACAACCAGACAGATATAGACACTAAACTTGACGTCAAAGATCACGCCGCTGCTGTGTGTACTGACAACTGGCAGGTGTGGGGCTATGGGGGTCAGACCAGACGAAAACCCAGGGGGGGGGGGGATCAGACCAGAGGAAAACCCGGGGGGGGGGGGGGTTCAGACAAGACGAAAACCCAGGGGGGGGGGGGGGGGTTCAGACCAGACGAAAACCCAGGGGGGGTCAGACCAGTAGAAAACCAGTAATGGTCACATGGTCATAAAAACTACTTGTCCTGTGTAGTGAGTTTGAACAGAGGAAGATGCCGTTTACAGAACGCCAAGACTTGACCGGTAAGATGCCGTTTACAGAACGCCAAGACTTGACCGGTAAGATACCGTTTACAGAACGCCAAGACTTGACCGGTAAGATGCCGTTTACAGAACACCAAGACTTGACCGGTAAGATGCCGTTTACAGAACGCCAAGACTTGACCGGCAAGATGCCGTTTACAGAACGCCAAGACTTGACCGGCAAGATGCCGTTTACAGAACGCCAAGACTTGACCGGCAAGATGCCGTTTACAGAACGCCAAGACTTGACCGGTAAGATACCGTTTACAGAACGCCAAGACTTGACCGGTAAGATACCGTTTACAGAACGCCAAGACTTGACCGGTAAGATACCGTTTACAGAACGCCAAGACTTGACCGGTAAGATACCGTTTACAGAACGCCAAGACTTGACCGGTAAGATACCGTTTACAGAACGCCAAGACTTGACCGGTAAGATACCGTTTACAGAACGCCAAGACTTGACCGTTAAGAGCAAAGACAGCTGGTTGCATTAAAAGAAAACGTAAAAACAGACAACGCAAGTACAGTCCATTACCTTTTTCAGTGTTTGTTTCGGCTGCCGTGTCACCCCCAAAGAATGAGAACTTGAAGCCTGACGATGCCTCTCCCTCATTGGTTGACAGGTGAGATGACACCATTACTGGATCAACTGCCGTCGCCTGACTGGTCTCTTCCTCTTCTTTATCCCAGGCCACATTCTTCTCCTTCTCCTCCTCCGTTTGCTCCTCCTTGGAGGTTCCAAACACCTCCTTCAGATCCATGGAGACGTCGTAATACATGGCCCTTGAGACCTCGGGCAGCTTCTCAGCCTCCTCCCGCTTCTTCTTCCTAGCCAGTTTACTGTTATTAACACATGGGACAAGAACAACTTAGTAAAACATGTACCTCACCTCAACGCTGCACCTACTCTTTGTTTTTATGATATCTAAAATTGGTAGTTACAGTCTTGTCTCATCACTGCAACTACCGTACGGACTCGAGAGAGAGAGAGAGAGAGAGGAGAGACAAAGGTCGAGAGCCGTGCGTCCTCTGAAACACGACCCCAACCAAGCCGCGCTGCTTCTTGACGCACTGCTTCGCTTAACCCCGGAAGCCAGCTGCACCAATGTGTCGGGGGAAACTCCGTACACCTGGCTACCGCGTTAGCGTGCACTGCGCCCGGCCCGCCACAGGAGTCGCTACTGCGCGATGGGACAAGGACATCCCGGCCGTCCGGCCGGCCAGCAACCCTCCCCTAACCCGGACGACGCTGGGCCAATTGTGCGCCACCTCATGGGTCTCCAAGTCGCGGCCGGCTGCGACACAGACTGGGATCGAACCCGGGTCTGTAGTGACGCCTCTAGCACTGCGATGCAGTGTCTTAGACCGCTGCGCCACTCAGGAGGCCCCCTGTACCCTACATGATTTAGGTTGTAGAAGGATGACGTTAAAAGGCAGACTGTGATAATAACAGTGACTTTCCCTACTGTACAGACAGAGGAGAAACAGTGTTCTTTTCATCCATCATTACTTTACGTGTAGAAGGCGGGGCTACTTTGCTTTGCGTGTAGAAGGCGGGGCTACTTTGCTTTGCGTGTAGAAGGCGGGGCTACTTTGCTTTGCGTGTAGAAGGCGGGGCTACTTTGCTTTGCGTGTAGAAGGCGGGGCTAATTTGTTCAAGGAATCCTTGTTTGTACATATAGGGAACTTTTGTCATGAAAACGTTTGACTTAATTTAAAAAGAAAATGCATAAGAGCTGGTCCAGAACTACAAATCAAATTAGATTTCCTGATTTTTCCTTTTGTTACTATGACAACGGGCTTTTTTTTGTTCTTATGAAGCAGATACCTGTCTTTCTTGGGCTCGACATTCTTGGTTTCAAAAGCAGCGTGCTCCTCTTTGGTCGGGTCATACTGCAACGCTGAGATATCTCTGCAACAACAGAAAAAAGCGTCACAACATTAAACATGCTGTGAAAAAACAAAATATCAGAAATGAGGAACAAGAATATTTGACTTGTATCAGAGCCATCATGCCCTCATACAGTAATCTGACAACATTAGACTGGCAGACACGCCTCAGGGTGTCGAGGTTAGAGTGTTATGCAACCTGTGTCTGAAATGGCATTCTATTCCCTATATAGTGCCCTACTGTTGATCAGGGGCCCCATAGTGCACTAGAACCCTACATAGGGAACAGGGTACCATTTCAGACACCGTTCTAAGATAGTGACATGAACTCCAGTGAGTTCTGACTGACCTGAACGTCTTGCCCTTGGCTGTAGGTTTATTAGGGTCAGAGGGTCGTACGTTGATGTTGAGGAGATTATTTAAGATGTCTAGACTTTTCTTCTTCTCCTCTTCCAGCTCACACTCTCTCTCCGGCTGAGACAACTCTTCCTCTGTCAAGGAAATAAAATGAGTAAACAAATCAAAACCATAAAACCATAAAAGCAGAGAAAGAGAGAAAGAGAGAAAGAGAGAAAGAGAGACAGAGAGACAGACAGACAGACAGACAGACAGAGAGAGAGACAGACAGCGCCAATAGGACAGTCGATCTGCCTCACCTGGTTCATCTTCATCTTCATCACTGTCAATAAACCTGTGGTCCATCTGGAAACGCTCATCTGTTCCAAACCTCGACTGCAGTTGCATGAGCTACAAACATTTAGAATAAAACAGTTTGTAAGGAAAGATAATTAGGTAGTAAATAAAAATATATATATAGATAGATCTGATATATGCTGTTTGCTAACAGTTCTGGAAGATTCTAAATTACCATATTCTCTTCGTTGTTACGTCGGCTATTTACATTTTCTTAACAGATCAGACGCTCTTATCCAGAGAGACTTACAGTTGTACTTTTTTCTTCTTTGGCAACAGTAGAGAACGTCAACAGTAGAGAACGTCAACAGTAGAGAACGTCAACAGTAGAGAACGTCAACAGTAGAGAACGTCAACAGTAGAGAACGTCAACAGTAGAGAACGTCAACAGTAGAGAAGGTCAACAGTAGAACGTCAACAGTAGAGAACGTCAACAGTAGAGAACGTCAACAGTAGAGAAGGTCAACAGTAGAGAAGGTCAACAGTAGAGAACGTCAACAGTAGAGAACGTCAACAGTAGAGAAGGTCAACAGTAGAGAAGGTCAACAGTAGAGAAGGTCAACAGTAGAGAAGGTCAACAGTAGAACGTCAACAGTAGAACGTCAACAGTAGAACGTCAACAGTAGAGAAGGTCAACAGTAGAGAAGGTCAACAGTAGAACGTCAACAGTAGAACGTCAACAGTAAAACGTCAACAGTAGAACGTCAACAGTAGAGAACGTCAACAGTAGAACGTCAACAGTAGAGAACGTCAACAGTAGAGAAGGTCAACAGTAGAACGTCAACAGTAGAACGTCAACAGTAGAACGTCAACAGTAGAACGTCAACAGTAGAACGTCAACAGTTAGAACGTCAACAGTTAGAACGTCAACAGTTAGAACGTCAACAGTAGAACGTCAACAGTAGAGAACGTCAACAGTAGAGAACGTCAACAGTAGAACGTCAACAGTTAGCCAGACGGTCCCTCCCCCAAAAATACAACAAGTAAAAATAATGTAAATCTCTCTGGATAAGAGCATCTGGTAAATGACAAAAAACGTAAATAGCCGACGTAACAACAATGAGAACAGGGTGTCATTTCAGACGTAGGCACCGACTAATGTCAACAGCCTGAAACGCGTCTAATGTCAGTCTAATGTCAGCCTAATGTCAACAGCCTGAAACGTGTCTAATGTCAGTCTAATGTCAGTCTAATGTCAGCCTAATGTCAACAGCCTGAAACGTGTCTAATGTCAATAGTCAGCGAGTCAACTGTTGTGTAATACCAGCTCACCTTCGCTCCAGCTTTTCCTTCAAACTGAGGTTTAATCTGGAACCTGTCCCCATCCCTCTTCTTCTCCTCCTCATCATCATCATCATCGTCGTCGTCAAACAGGTTGCCGCCCGCCAGCTTCTCAGATGCCTGGAACAGGTAACAGCTAAATGTACATGTGAAACAACCATACAGGCTGATCTCAGATTACCAGACCATGCTACCAATCATGCGTTTAGTATGGTGAATAAGATGTAACCTTTCGCTAAAAACATTTCTTCACACGGTCGTAAGAGTAATCCATTCAAAGCTCAGGTTACCGCGTATTATTTCTCCGCGGTCCAATGACTTTCATACAGTTTATGGTTGTAACAAGGCCAAAACCGAATTACCTTGTCTTTAAGGCCCGGTTTTCCTCTAGCTGGTGATACTTCATCGCTAGAGTCTTCCTCATCCGACTGGCTGTCCTGGAACAGTGTCTTCTTAGGGTTGGGAGGTATAGGGGAAGTCTGTTCTTCCTCATCTTCCTCATCAGAGCTGAACTTGATGTGGTGTTTCCCATTAGCAGCTGAATCCTGACCAAAACACCATGAAATGGGTGAGGATATTCTGACAAAATCATTTTCTTATTTTGTTGAAGTATTTACATTGCTATGTAGTAGAGTTAAGAACCAACAATCAAGACATTAACAAATAAAACAATGTGTCAATTATAAATATCCCACATTAGACTTGCTGAGTTGGTGTAATATTCAACAGGCTCGAAACAGTCTCAATGCAGGATTAGACGTTCACCCGCATTCGCCAAACGTAAAATTTAGAAGGTAAGGGTCCAGGTGTGGGATAGGGCTCTGAAGGGTCCAGGTCTGGGATAGGGCTCAGGTCTGGGATAGGGCTCAGGTCTGGGATAGGGCTCTGAAGGGTTCAGGTCTGGGATAGGGCTCTGAAGGGTCCAGGTCTGGGATAGGGCTCTGAATGGTTCAGGTCTGGGATAGGGCTCTGAAGGGTCCAGGTCTGGGATAGGGCTCTGAAGGGTCCAGGTCTGGGATAGGGCTCTGAAGGGTCCAGGTCTGGGATAGGGCTCTGAAGGGTTCAGGTCTGGGATAGGGCTCTGAAGGGTTCAGGTCTGGGATAGGGGGGCGGTCTGGGAAGGGTTGGGCAGGTCTGGGATAGGGCTCTGAAGGGTTCAGGTCTGGGAGGTGAGGGCGGTCTGGGAAGGGTCTGGGGCAGGTCTGGGATAGGGCTCTGAATGGTTCAGGTCTGGGATAGGGTTCAGGTCTGGGATAGGGCTCTGAAGGGTCCAGGTCTGGGATAGGGCTCTGAAGGGTCCAGGTCTGGGATAGGGCTCTGAAGGGTCCAGGTCTGGGATAGGGCTCTGAAGGCTCCAGGTGTGGGATAGGGCTCTGAAGGGTCCAGGTGTGGGATAGGGCTCTGAAGGGTCCAGGTGTGGGATAGGGCTCTGAAGGGTCCAGGTGTGGGATAGGGCTCTGAAGGGTCCAGGTGTGGGATAGGGCTCTGAAGGGTCCAGGTGTGGGATAGGGCTCTGAAGGGTCCAGGTCTGGGATAGGGCTCTGAAGGGTCCAGGTCTGGGATAGGGCTCTGAAGGGTCCAGGTCTGGGATAGGGCTCTGAAGGGTCCAGGTCTGGGATAGGGCTCTGAAGGGTCCAGGTCTGGGATAGGGCTCTGAAGGGTCCAGGTCTGGGATAGGGCTCTGAAGGGTTCAGGTCTGGGATAGGGCTCTGAAGGGTTCAGGTCTGGGATAGGGCTCTGAAGGGTCCAGGTCTGGGATAGGGCTCTGAAGGGTCCAGGTCTGGGATAGGGCTCTGAAGGGTTCAGGTCTGGGATAGGGCTCTGAAGGGTCCAGGTCTGGGATAGGGCTCTGAATGGTCCAGGTCTGGGATAGGGCTCTGAAGGGTTCAGGTCTGGGATAGGGCTCTGAAGGGTCCAGGTCTGGGATAGGGCTCTGAAGGGCTCAGGTCTGGGATAGGGCTCTGAAGGGCTCAGGTCTGGGATAGGGCTCAGGTCTGGGATAGGGCTCTGAAGGGTCCAGGTCTGGGATAGGGCTCTGAAGGGCTCAGGTCTGGGATAGGGCTCTGAAGGGCTCAGGTCTGGGATAGGGCTCAGGTCTGGGATAGGGCTCAGGTCTGGGATAGGGCTCAGGTCTGGGATAGGGCTCAGGTCTGGGATAGGGCTCTGAAGGGTTCAGGTCTGGGATAGGGCTCAGGTCTGGGATAGGGCTCTGAATGGTTCAGGTCTGGGATAGGGCTCAGGTCTGGGATAGGGCTCTGAATGGTTCAGGTGTGGGATAGGGCTCTGAATGGTTCAGGTCTGGGATAGGGCTCTGAAGGGTCCAGGTCTGGGATAGGGCTCTGAAGGGTTCAGGTCTGGGATAGGGCTCTGAAGGGTTCAGGTCTGGGATAGGGCTCTGAAGGGTCCAGGTCTGGGATAGGGCTCTGAAGGGTTCAGGTCTGGGATAGGGCTCTGAAGGGTCCAGGTCTGGGATAGGGCTCAGGTCTGGGATAGGGCTCTGAAGGGTCCAGGTGTGGGATAGGGCTCTGAAGGGTCCAGGTCTGGGATAGGGCTCTGAAGGGTCCAGGTGTGGGATAGGGCTCTGAAGGGTCCAGGTCTGGGATAGGGCTCTGAAGGGTTCAGGTCTGGGATAGGGCTCTGAAGGGTTCAGGTCTGGGATAGGGCTCTGAAGGGTCCAGGTCTGGGATAGGGCTCTGAAGGGTTCAGGTCTGGGATAGGGCTCTGAAGGGTCCAGGTCTGGGATAGGGCTCAGGTCTGGGATAGGGCTCTGAAGGGTCCAGGTGTGGGATAGGGCTCTGAAGGGTTCAGGTGTGGGATAGGGCTCTGAAGGGTTCAGGTCTGGGATAGGGCTCTGAAGGGTTCAGGTCTGGGATAGGGCTCTGAAGGGTTCAGGTCTGGGATAGGGCTCTGAAGGGTCCAGGTCTGGGATAGGGCTCTGAATGGTTCAGGTCTGGGATAGGGCTCAGGTCTGGGATAGGGCTCAGGTCTGGGATAGGGCTCTGAAGGGTCCAGGTCTGGGATAGGGCTCTGAATGGTTCAGGTCTGGGATAGGGCTCTGAAGGGTCCAGGTCTGGGATAGGGCTCTGAAGGGTCAGGTCTGGGATAGGGCTCTGAAGGGTTCAGGTCTGGGATAGGGCTCTGAAGGGTTCAGGTCTGGGATAGGGCTCTGAAGGGTCCAGGTCTGGGATAGGGCTCTGAAGGGTTCAGGTCTGGGATAGGGCTCTGAAGGGTCCAGGTCTGGGATAGGGCTCTGAAGGGTCCAGGTGTGGGATAGGGCTCTGAAGGGTCCAGGTGTGGGATAGGGCTCTGAAGGGTCCAGGTGTGGGATAGGGCTCTGAAGGGTCCAGGTGTGGGATAGGGCTCTGAAGGGTTCAGGTGTGGGATAGGGCTCTGAAGGGTCCAGGTCTGGGATAGGGCTCTGAAGGGTTCAGGTCTGGGATAGGGCTCTGAAGGGTCCAGGTGTGGGATAGGGCTCTGAAGGGTTCAGGTCTGGGATAGGGCTCTGAAGGGTTCAGGTCTGGGATAGGGCTCTGAATGGTCCAGGTCTGGGATAGGGCTCTGAATGGTTCAGGTCTGGGATAGGGCCCTGAATGGTTCAGGTCTGGGATAGGGCTCTGAAGGGTCCAGGTCTGGGATAGGGCTCTGAATGGTTCAGGTCTGGGATAGGGCTCTGAATGGTTCAGGTCTGGGATAGGGCTCTGAATGGTTCAGGTAAGGGTTAACTCTCTATGTCCCTGGTATATATACCCCCCCCCCCCCCAGATAACAACATAACAGAGAACATAAGCAGCGATACCACTCCTTACTGGTGGCTCTGACCAGGAGAAGAGCCTTGTACTGTACTGTGGCGTTGCTACTTTGTGTGACATGCTACCAGTGACTTACCAGTTTAGCCAGAGCCTCCTGGATGAGTTTCTTCTGTAGTTCAACCTCCTTCTGCCTCTGCTCCTGAGCAGCTAGACGTTTCTGGTTGTCCTGCTGCTGAGCATCTATAACCCCACCAGCACTCTGGGGCTTCTTAGACACCTGCAACAATTAATACATCATTAACATTCACATCAACACTTTATTTAAAGTGCATTTATTTATTTAGCCAGGTAGGTTAGGCTACTGACGTAAGAGATTAAAAACAAATACAAGGCAATAAAAGAACAGAGAGAGAAACGCACAGAAGGAGAGAGAGAACAGAGAGAGAGAGAGACGAGGAGCGAGGAGGAGAGAGAGAGAGAGAGAGAGGCGAGAGAGAGAGAGAGAGAGACGAGAGAGAAAGAGCGAGAGAGGGGCAGAGAGAGAGACGAGAGAGACAGAGAGAGAGACGAGAGAGAGAGACAGAGACGAGAGAGAGAGAGAGACAGAGACGAGAGAGAGAGAGAGACAGAGAGAGAGAGAGAGAAAGAGCAGAGAGAGAGAGAGAGACAGAGAGAGAGCACAGAGAGAGAACAGAGAGAGCACATACCTCAGCCTTCTGAGTCTTTTTAGCGGGTACACTCCTAGAGGCGTTCGGTACATCTTCCTCTGACCCCAGACTGGAGGAACCGCTGCTGGATGTAGAGCTAGCCTCTGGGACAGACTTCTTCTCTGCCTTGGCTTTAGAAGTAGTTTTCTGTTTGAGGGCTGTTGGCTCAACAGTTCTCTCTGCCTTGGCTTTAGAAGTAGTTTTCTGTTTGAGGGCTGGTGCCTCGGTCGTCTCTCCACTATCCGAGCTGCTAGGAGGACGAGCTATGCCTTTAGTTTCTGAGGGTTCTGCCACAGTCTTGGCATCATCACCTGAGGCACTGGGTTTAGACACTAATCTGTCACGTTTCTGTTTCTTAGAGGACGTCTCTGTTTTACCGTCCTCCTCAACTTGTCTTTTTAGACTGTGTTGTCTGGCACTTTGTGACGATGTGGCTAAGAGAGCCTTGGTCCCCTGGAAAGCAGGAAGAGATGTTGACGGGTTCGTCTTCTTCTTCCCCTTCTTCTTCTTCTTCTTCTCACTCACCTCGTCGCTGTTGTCCTCTTCAAAGATGGCTGCCAGAATCTCCTCTGGTGTGTTTCCATTTCCTGTCTTAGCCAGCGGTACAGGAGCCTTAGAGGCAGTAACCTGGGGTTCTATTCCTAGCACCTCAGACACCCGATTTGGTCCAGGTTGTTGTGAATCAGATCCCGGGTCGTCGTCGTCGCCGCTGTCCTGGTCCAAGCCTTTTAAAAAAGATTCTCTAACCAGCTGCTGCAGATCGTCCAGTGAAAACTCTAACCTCTGACAGTTAGAAAACAGGGCTTCGTATTCAGAATCGGCGCTAGCCTCAGATGTATCGTCAGAGGATAATTCTGAAGGAGGGGTCTTCTTTTTAGAAACAACCTTCTTGACGGTCTTTCGGGCTTTTGAAGAGTCAGAATCACTCTCTTCTTCCGAATCATCATCAGATTGTGAAGGGGTTGTGGATTTCTCAATAGCCTTTTTCTTAGGGAGGACGTTATAAGTCCTTTTGGCTTTTGAAGAGTTAGATTCTTCACCCTCTTCATCCTCACTATCACTCTCTGGGGAAGGGACTTTCATTACAGGGAAGACTTTCTTTACAGCCTTTTCAGGGAGGATTTTGTTAGCCTTTTTTGCTTTAGTTCTGTCTGGTTCCAGGTTGTTGGTTTGCTTCTTCACCTCAGTTTTCTCCTGTGTTTTACTGACCTCAGGCAGTTGTTCCCGCTTGGTACCGCTGGATGTTTTCCTGGAGTTGAGGATCTCATCAGTATCAGCCGAGTCATAATCCTCCTCGTTCTTCCTAGAAGACCCCCTTGGAATCTGGCAGACATCTTTAGTCTTCCGCTGGGTAAGGAATGTTCTGGGTATGTAGTTATCGCCTACAACCTCCAGGTTGTCTTCGTCCTCATCTAATACTGGGCCGTTCGCCGGTGCACTCCGCCGTGCCGACATCCTAATGTCACCATCCGAGTCATCGCCACTGTCAAATACACACACAGAGGCCGGTGTCTGTTTAGGTTTAGTTGGAAGTCTGGTTTCTCCGTTAGACTTCTTATCTGTTGAACCTTTCTCAGAGGTACCACAAGACTTCACATTATTAGACTGTCCATTTGCAACGAATAGGTTCGGACAGTCTTTCTTCTTTTTAGCAGCTGGTGTTTTCTGTGGTGGGAACTCTCCTCTTCTCTTCTTACTGATGTCGTCGTCGCCACCTGATATTTGCCACGTTAGTTGGGACACGGGCGTCGGTTCCGGAACCTCAGATGATGAACTCTCGAGTTTCTTGATGTTGTGGCTGTGTTTCGACGGATCATACTTGATGAAGTGATACTGGAGTCAAGGGGAACTAACATTCTGTTTTTGTGACAATTCAAATAAAAATATAATAATTTGTCACATGCGCCAAAAACAACAGATGTAGGTAGACCTTACTGTGAAATGCTTACTTACAAGACCTTAACCAACCACGCAGATGAAATTATATATTTTTTTAAATACTTCCTAAAAAAAAGTTATACAAAAAACAAGGTTATATACAGGGGGTATCGGTACTGAATCAATGTGGAGGCTATATACAGGGGGTACCGGTACAGAGTCAATGTGGAGGCTATATACAGGGGGTACCGGTACTGAATCAATGTGGAGGCTATATACAGGGGGTACCGGTACTGAATCAATGTGGAGGCTATATACAGGGGGTACCGGTACTGAATCAATGTGGAGGCTATATACAGGGGGTACCGGTACTGAATCAATGTGGAGGCTATATACAGGGGGTACCGGTACTGAGTCAATGTGGAGGCTATATACAGGGGGTACCGGTACAGAGTCAATGTGGAGGCTATATACAGGGGGGGTACCGATACAGAGTCAATGTGGAGACTATATACAGGGGGTACCGGTACTGAATCAATGTGGAGGCTATATACAGGGGGGGTACCGGTACTGAATCAATGTGGAGGCTATATACAGGGGGTACCGGTACTGAATCAATGTGGAGGCTATATACAGGGGGTACCGGTACTGAATCAATGTGGAGGCTATATACAGGGGGTACCGGTACTGAATCAATGTGGAGGCTATATACAGGGGGTACCGGTACTGAATCAATGTGGAGGCTATATACAGGGGGTACCGGTACAGAGTCAATGTGGAGGCTATATACAGGGGGTACCGGTACAGAGTCAATGTGGAGACTATATACAGGGGGTACCGGTACTGAATCAATGTGGAGACTATATACAGGGGGTACCGGTACTGAATCAATGTGGAGGCTATATACAGGGGGTACCGGTACTGAATCAATGTGGAGGCTATATACAGGGGGTACCGGTATAGAGTCAATGTGGAGGCTATATACAGGGGGTACCGGTACAGAGTCAATGTGGAGGCTATATACAGGGGGTACCGGTACTGAATCAATGTGGAGGCTATATACAGGGGGTACCGGTACAGAGTCAATGTGGAGGCTATATACAGGGGGTACCGGTACAGAGTCAATGTGGAGGCTATATACAGGGGGTACCGGTACAGAGTCAATGTGGAGGCTATATACAGGGGGTACCAGTACAGAGTCAATGTGGAGACTATATACAGGGGGTACCGGTACAGAGTCAATGTGGAGGCTATATACAGGGGGTACCGGTACTGAATCAATGTGGAGGCTATATACAGGGGGTACCGGTACAGAGTCAATGTGGAGGCTATATACAGGGGGTACCGGTACAGAGTCAATGTGGAGGCTATATACAGGGGGGTACCGGTACAGAGTCAATGTGGAGGCTATATACAGGTGGTATTGGTACAGAGTCAATGTGGAGGTTATATACAGGGGGTACCGGTACTGAATCAATGTGGAGGCTATATACAGGGGGTATCGGTACAGAGTCAATGTGGAGGCTATATACAGGGGGTACCGGTACTGAATCAATGTGGAGGCTATATACAGGGGGTATCGGTACTGAATCAATGTGCGGGGGTGCAGGTTAGTGGAGGTAATATGTACATGTAGGTAGTAGGGGTAAAGTGACCCCATTTCCTATAGTCTACGATCAGCTCTTTTGTCTCACTCACGTTGAGGCAGTGGTTGTTGTCCTGGCACCACGCGGCCAGGTCTCTGACCTCCTCCCTGTAGGCCGTCTCATCGTTGTCTGTGATCAGGCCTAACACCTTCAGGGCAAATTTAATGGTGTTGGAGTCGTGCGCTGCCAAGCAGTCGTAGGTGAACAGGGAGTACAGGAGGGGACTGAGCACGCACCCCTGGGGAGCTCCAGTGTTGAGGATCAAGCTTGGCAGATGTGTTGTTACCTACCCTCACCACCTGGGGGCGGCCCGTCAGGAAGTCCAGGATCCAGTTGCAGAGGGAGGTGTTTAGTCCCAGGATCCTTAGCTTAGTGATGAGCTTTGAGGGCACTATGGTGTTGAACGCTGAGCTGTAGTCAACGAATAGCATTCTCACGGTTTAGAACTATATTGACAACTATAGAGAAGATAAGAATCTGTAAATAACAACAAGCACCATCACTAAATGATGACCAGGCAACGAGACAGGATTTCTACTTTCACTACGGGTTTTTTTCTCTCTCCAGATTGGAACCATAAAAAGGGAAATTTGGCCAATTTGAAAAGGATATCTTGTTCCTTCCTTGGCACTTGAGATTAAGAACTGGGAGGACTCGTCCAAATTTACTCACAACCCAATCCTAGAAAAAAGAACAGTAATATTGAAATAACACAAAACATGGATGTTAAAAAAAAAAAGACCACAGAACAGCCATTCAGTGCTGCACGTATTCTCACTATTCTCTGGTACAGTACAATAATAACTTGGTCTCAGATTGCTTTGCTTTGTGTTGTATGACCATTGTCGCACCACATGACAATGACCATAGGAGTTGTCACAGTCAGTACAATTAGATCTGGCACCAGTCTAGTACAATAATAAAATACAAGCAAATATATCCCCACACACACACACACACACCTTGTGCCCAGGTATCTCTGTCCCAGGAACGGCTGCCTTCATATGGAAGTTCTCCACTCCTGCCTCCTTCATAGACTCCACTAGTTTGACTTTGTGGTTGACGCCTGGTGACTGGATCTTCTCTGCAGCTTCATGACGCTCCTGAGCTAATCTAGTAGTAGAAAACAACAACACGCACATCAATTCAATTACGCGGTGTACACAAGGGTTAGCCAACCCTCCTCTTTGAGGAGCTACCCTCCTGTAGGACTTTGGTCCTACAGCCCTTGTCTTCGTTCCCCTTCAGGACTTTGATTCGCTGAAATGAAGTGTTATAGAACAGGGCTGGAGCAAAAGCCTGCACACGTAGTAGCGCTCCAGAAGGCCGGTTGGCAACTTCTGATGTAGATACATCACGACGACACTTGTTCAGAAGATGCCCAAGGCCTACAGCCGTTTGTAGTGAAACACAAATAGGAATACCCTTACTTCTGTAAGAAGGTTTCTCTGGCCTGTTCAATTTGTATCGTTCCACCTTTCCATTTGGACTTGTTCAACACAGTCATACCTAACAGGGACACAAACAGGGACACAAAGACAGTTAGAAACAGAATTATCTGACGTATCAGAATGTGTATATTATGTTTGAGTGGAGCACTTAATAAAAAGACACCTACATTTCTTAAAATCAGCATCAGTAATTTCTAAATTGATATATCCAAAGGTTTTATAAGGAACTCCTGTGGAAGAAGAACAGACAACACATCATTACAAATGACAGTAAAACTGCTGTGGAAATACAATCAATGTCAGCACGGGGGAATTAGCCCTACGAAGCTCGCCGTCACGTATCAATGTCAGCACGGGGGAATTAGCCCTACGAAGCTCGCCGTCACGTATCAATGTCAGCACGGGGGAATTAGCCCTACGAAGCTCGCCGTCACGTATCAATGTCAGCACGGGGGAATTAGCCCTACGAAGCTCGCCGTCACGTATCAATGTCAGCACGGGGGAATTAGCCCTACGAAGCTCGCCGTCACGTAACAAAGTCAGCACGGCTGAATTAGCCCTACGAAGCTCGCCGTCACGTATACAGTTATAACAGTGCGTGCAGTTACTTAAACAGTAATGTTCCGTTTCAGGGTATTACATAGAAGTGGGTGAGATTGGTACTCAGCCACATTCCCATTTCAGAAGCTCGTTTTCCCGCATTGGAATCCGTAATTGGTAGACGGTTCTGATGAAAAAGGGCATAGTTTGCATTGCAGAGCTCAATAAAGAATGAAATGAAATGATTTGGATGCTGCTACCACCCCATTTCTAAGTCCAAACCAAACATGGATTCCACGTTGTGTCTCTCGTATCGCGTACACCTGTCTATGTTTCACACCTGTTTGTCTAGCTAATCAGCCTGGCATTTGGGCAACATGCAGCAGTAGAACGAAGCCTGAGCGCCGTGTATGATTTGGAGGGCGGTGGTAGCATCAAACAATTGGATATATTACTTTCTTGGGTACCGATCGGAGATGAAAGTTACCTTTCCATCAGAACAGTCTTATCGATTATGGATACCTTCCACCGCGGGGTACATGCTGCTAAAACAGGTACTGCCACGGGGTCGTGGCATAACTACAAAGTTGTTGCTATAGATTTCCATTAGACTAATTTCATTAATTAATGAAAAAGGTTTAATAATTGGGCTAAACAGGGATATGATAATCACTGATCTGATCCTAAAAGATGTTGTCTACATACCTTCATCGTCGCTCCTGGTCCTAAGTTCCACATCCTGAACATCACCAAATTTACCAAATCTGTCTTTCAGATCCTTTTGAGTGATGGTGTGGCTCAGGCCACCGATATATAGACGTTTCATGGTGACCAATTCCTCAGGTTGTCAGATCTGACAAAGAGAACAAAAAGGTAAAACTTATCAGCTAGATTAACTAAGTATAGTCCTGCATGGCTGAAGATGGGTGCAGGACCGATTGCACCATCAACTCAAGCGGACTAAACCCAAATATCTTAAAGTTGGTTTAGTCCATCATAAAACTAAACGGCGTGGAACCGAGACCAGACTTTGTGGACTGTAGATCCGACTACATTAATGTGCTCAAGGTCAACACGTAAAATATAAAATGACTAAACTCCCACATATGTCTGTCCTCTGTAGCTGCGTGCCTTTTTATTTTGTTTTGCTGAAATCCATACTTTCTCAAACGTTTATTAATCAAATACAACCACCGATTGAATCTCACCAAGGAAACAGTCGGTAGGTCGTATTTGATTAACAAGCAACTACAGAAGACAAATTAGTTACAAGGTGAGCATTTTAATATATATTTGTTGTTGAAGTATTGACCTTGGGCATAACGATGTAATCTGGAGTTAGATTCCAGAAAGCATGGTATCTGCTCCACGCCGTTTAGTTCAGAAACTTCCTTTACCGTGAACTTTAATCCGTTTTATATCAACACCACAAACAGTCCGCGTTGACATAAATACCTTTCTGACTGGACAAGTTGAACACATTCCGGCAGAAATCCAAGTGTGTAAAGTAACAGATTAAATGTGTTAATCGATCCGAAATGAACATATAATCATAAAAGTGTTTACCTCGGCGTTGGAAATTCACACGCATCCCAGATCGGTGGTACACGAGAAGATTCCGGCTACATTTTTGTGAACACGTGTGTTTTAGTTCCGGGGTTTGATGGTTCCGGGTTGTAATGTCGAGGACGTTGGCTTTCTAAAAAATAACTACAAAAATCCTTATCACACAAGTATCACATCATTTAACGTCGCTATCTTGGTATTACTAATGTTTGTTGAGTTGACAAAACGTTATGATTTTCTGAGATGTAATGTACCTCCGTTCATTTATCCGTCACAGATAGTTATTCCGGAAGACAGAAACAGCGCGAAAGGTTTATTTTTGAACACACGACTTTATTCCACGTGGATTTCACAGGAGTCTGGCAGGTAAATTAGATCCACATTGTCTTAAATCTGAGAATATAGATGAGCTAGCTGTGTTCAGTTAACTAGTTCGTGTATCATTGATTAGATAAGTGTGATAGCTACATGACGGGTATTTATTGAGAATAACAAGCTAACTCTCTTGTTTGCTTTTGCAAGAAGTTGCCAATCTAAGCCCCTTTTGATTTCTTTGCAGAATGAAGAAGAGTCTGGAAAAAGTTTACGAGGCTCAAATCAAAGCAGTCCGAGAGGAGATTGCAGCACTGCAAAGCCAACAGGACGAGAATGAACGAGAGATGGTTCTGAAGCTTGCAGGAGGACACATGCAACATGCTCTGTGAGTTGACATTAGGACAGAAATACTCCAACTCGGTCCTGGACAGTGGTGGGAAAAGTACACAATTGGTATACAAGTAAAAGGTACCTTTTTAATAGAAAATGACTCGAGTAAAAGTGAAAGTCACACAGTAAAATACTACTTCAGTAAAAGTCTCTAAAAGTATTTTGGTTTTTAAATATACTTAAGTATCAAAAGTAAATGTAATTGCTAAAATATACTTGTAGTAAGTGTAAAAGTATAAGTCATTTAAAATTTCTTACTAAGCAAAGCAGATGGCACCATTTTCTTGTTTTAAAAATGTACAGATAGCCAGGGGGCGCAGACCAGATCAGAGGCAGTAGGGACGACCAGGGATGTTCTCTGTTTAGTGAGTCCTCCAGATCAGAGGCAGTAGGGATGACCAGGGATGTTCTCTGTTTAGTGAGTCCTCCAGATCAGAGGCAGTAGGGATGACCAGGGATGTTCTCTGTTTAGTGAGTCCTCCAGATCAGAGACAGTAGGGATGACCAGGGATGTTCTCTGTTTAGTGTGTACTCCAGATCAGAGGCAGTAGGGATGACCAGGGATGTTCTCTGTTTAGTGAGTCCTCCAGATCAGAGGCAGTAGGGACGACCAGGGATGTTCTCTGTTTAGTGAGTCCTCCAGATCAGAGGCAGTAGGGATGTTCTCTGTTTAGTGAGTCCTCCAGATCAGAGGCAGTAGGGATGACCAGGGATGTTCTCTGTTTAGTGAGTCCTCCAGATCAGAGGCAGTAGGGACGACCAGGGATGTTCTCTGTTTAGTGAGTCCTCCAGATCAGAGGCGGTAGGGATGACCAGGGATGTTCTCTTGATAAGCATGTCCATTTTACAATTTCCCTGTCCTGCTAAGCATTCAAAATGTAACGAGTACTTTGTGTGTCAGGGAAAATGTATGGAGTAAAATGTACATTATTTTCTTTCTTTAGGAATGTATTGAAGAAAAGTTGTAAAAAATAAAAAATAGTAAAGTACAGATACTCCAAAAAACTACTTAAGTAGTACTTTCAAGTATTTTTACTGAAGTACTTTACACCACTGGTCCGGGGGCCGTTTTTGGTTTTTGCCGTAGTTTATTCAATTGATTGAAGTTTCATAATGAGTTGATTTATCTGAATGTGTGACGGTGCTCCGGTGAAACGCACATTTAATTTAATAATAATTTGATTTATTAGAATCCCCGACAGCTTGTCTTACTGGGGTCTGACACAACGAAAAAAAGACATCGCAGACAAAATACAATTTACATACATTTTAAAAACATTAACGTGTGTGTGTGTGTGTGTGTGTGTGTGTGTGTGTGTGTGTGTGTGTGTGTGTGTGTGTGTGTGTGTGTGTGTGTGTGTGTGTGTGTGTGTGTGTGTGTGTGTGTGTGTGTGTGTGTGTGTGTGTGTGTGTGTGTGTGTGTGTGTGTGTGTGTGTGTGTGTCTATCAGTTCATACACACAACAAGTAGGTCACATGGGGGAGAGGCGTTGTGCTGCGAGGTGTTGTGCTGCGAGGTGTTGTGCTGCGAGGTGTTGTGCTGCGAGGTGTTGTGCCGTGAGGTGTTGTGCCGTGAGGTGTTGTGCCGTGAGGTGTTGTGCCGTGAGGTGTTGTGCCGTGAGGCGTTGTGCCGTGAGGCGTTGTGCCGTGAGGCGTTGTGCCGTGAGGCGTTGCTTTATCTGTTTTTTAAACCAGGGTTGCTGTTTATTTGAGCAATATGAGATGGAAGGAAGTTCCATGCAATAAGGGCTCTATATAATACTGTACGCTTTCTTGAATTTGTTCTGGATTTGGGGACTATGAAAAGGCCCCTGGTGGCATGTCTGGTGGGGTAAGTGTGTGTGTCAGAGTTGCGTGTATGTTGACTATGCAAACAATTTGGGATTTAACACATTAATGTTTCTTATAAAAAGAAGAAGTGATGCAGTCAGTCTCTCCTCAACTCTTAACCAAGAGAGACTGGTAGCATAGTATTTATATCAGCCCTCTGATTACAATGAAGAGCAAGACGTGATGCTCTGTTCTGGGCCAGCTGCAGCTTAACTAGGTCTTTCCTTGCAGCACTGGACCACACGACTGGACCACAATCAAGATTAGACAAAACTAGAGCCTGCAGAACTTGCTTTTTGGAGTGTGGCGTCAAAAGCAGAGCATCTCTTTATTACGGACAGACCTCTCCCCATCTTTACAACCATTGAATCTATATGTTTTGACCATGACAGTTTACAGTCTTAGGGTAAGACCAAGTAATTTAGTCTCCTCAACTTGCTCAACAGCCACACCATTCATTACCAGATTCAGCTGAGGTCTAGAACTTAGGGAATGATTTGTACCAAATACAATGCTCTTAGTTTTAGAGATGTTCAGGACCAGTTTATTGCTGGCCACCCATTCCAAAACAGACTGCAACTCTTTGTTAAAGGTTTCAGTGACTTCATTAGCTGTGGTTGCAGATGCGTATATGGATGAGTCATCAGTATACATGGACACACATGCTTTGTTTAACGCCAGCGGCAGGTCATTGGTAAAAATAGAAAATGATGCTGGGCGGACATTAGCTACATGTTTTTACCACGATCCACGACTCCTATGAGCTCCAAGCCCGTTTCTCCAAATCGAAGCGAATCCGTAGTGAAACGAAGCTCTGCAGCCGGTGAAGTGTCATGCTGTGTTCATATGCTAGTGGGAACTAGGAAACGGTCACATTTCTGATTTTGCTGATTCGTTGAACTATAACCAGTTAGGGTGAACTCGGTGGCCTTTGCTGATTTTTAAAGAAAGTAATACAAAACAACTTGTCTAGTGTGAGGGGTTATGGGAACTCAGACCCCTGGAAAAGAGCCCCTGTAGGAACCAAACTGAGACCATCTCGACAGGTGGTTCGCTTCAATACCTCGATCCGGTTCCCTTTTTTAAGTCAATGTGAACACAAAGCTCCACAGGTTCACTTTTCATTATTCCTGCACCTCACACTGGACTACTGTTATAACCCCTCACACTAGACTACTGTTATAACCCCTCACACTGGACTACTGTTATAACCCCTCACACTAGACTACTGTTATAACCCCTCACACTGGACTACTGTTATAACCCCTCACACTAGACTACTGTTATAACCCCTCACACTAGACTACTGTTATAACCCCTCACACTAGACTACTGTTATAACCCCTCACACTAGACTACTGTTATAACCCCTCACACTAGACTACTGTTATAACCCCTCGCACTAGACTACTGTTATAACCCCTCACACTAGACTACTGTTATAACCCCTCACACTAGACTACTGTTATAACCCCTCACACTAGACTACTGTTATAACCCCTCACACTAGACTACTGTTATAACCCCTCGCACTACACTACTGTTATAACCCCTCGCACTAGACTACTGTTATAACCCCTCGCACTAGACTACTGTTATAACCCCTCGCACTAGACTACTGACATAACCCCTCGCACTAGACTACTGACATAACCCCTCGCACTAGACTACTGACATAACCCCTCACACTAGACTACTGACATAACCCCTCACACTAGACTACTGACATAACCCCTCACACTAGACTACTGACATAACCCCTCACGCTAGACTACTGACATAACCCCTCACGCTAGACTACTGACATAACCCCTCACGCTAGACTACTGTTATAACCCCTCACGCTAGACTACTGACATAACCCCTCACGCTAGACTACTGACATAACCCCTCACGCTAGACTACTGTTATAACCCCTCGCGCTAGACTACTGTTATAACCCCTCGCGCTAGACTACTGTTATAACCCCTCGCGCTAGACTACTGTTATAACCCCTCGCGCTAGACTACTGTTATAACCCCTCACGCTAGACTACTGTTATAACCCCTCACGCTAGACTACTGTTATAACCCCTCACGCTAGACTACTGTTATAACCCCTCACGCTAGACTACTGACATAACCCCTTACGCTAGACTACTGTTATAACCCCTCGCGCTAGACTACTGTTATAACCCCTCACGCTAGACTACTGTTATAACCCCTCGCGCTAGACTACCGGCGTAACCCCTCGCGCTAGACTACCGGCGTAACCCCTCACACTAGACTACTGACATAACCCCTCACACTAGACTACCTACATAACCCCTCACACTAGACTACTGTTATAACCCCTCGCGCTAGACTACTGGTGTAACCCCTCACGCTAGACTACTGTTATAACCCCTCACGCTAGACTACTGTTATAACCCCTCACGCTAGACTACTGTTATAACCCCTCACGCTAGACTACTGTTATAACCCCTCACGCTAGACTACAGTTATAACCCCTCACGCTAGACTACTGTTATAACCCCTCACGCTAGACTACTGTTATAACCCTCACGCTAGACTACTGACATAACCCCTCACGCTAGACTACTGTTATAACCCCTCGCGCTAGACTACTGTTATAACCCCTCGCGCTAGACTACTGTTATAACCCCTCGCGCTAGACTACCGGCGTAACCCCTCGCGCTAGACTACCGGCGTAACCCCTCGCGCTAGACTACCGGCGTAACCCCTCGCGCTAGACTACCGGCGTAACCCCTCGCGCCAGACTACCGGTGTAACCCCTCGCGCCAGACTACCGGCGTAACCCCTCGCGCTAGACTACCGGCGTAACCCCTCGCGCCAGACTACCGGCGTAACCCCTCGCGCCAGACTACCGGCGTAACCCCTCGCGCCAGACTACCGGCGTAACCCCTCGCGCCAGACTACCGGCGTAACCCCTCGCGCCAGACTACCGGCGTAACCCCTCGCGCCAGACTACCGGCGTAACCCCTCGCGCCAGACTACCGGCGTAACCCCTTGCGCTAGACTACACCCTGAACATATTGGAAATTAACACATTTTCTAGTTCCGACCAGCGTGTGATCGCGGCATGTGGTTGATGGCTTTTACAGCCTCCCGGCACTCTACGAACACTTACGGTTTCCCCGATTTTTCATTTTCTGACATGTTGACCTCAAATCGGCCAGTCGTACTGCTACGGAAGTGCCGCCAATGTGTATGTACTAAACTGATTTACTAAATTGAACAAAAAATATAAACGCAACATATAAAGTGTTGGTTTCATGAGCTGGTGTGGAATATCAAGAAGCTGATTTTAAACGGCATGATCGTTACACTGGTCCACCCCGTGTAATAAAAGGCCACTCTAAAATGTGCCGTTTTGTCACACAACATAATGCCACAGATGTCTCAAGATTAGAGGGAGCAGTGCAATTGGCATGCTGACTGCAGGAATATCCACCAGAGCTGTTGCCAGAAAATTCGAATGTTAATTTCTCTACCATAAGCCGCCTCAGAGAATTTGGCAGTACATCCAACTGGCCTCACAACCGCAGACCACATGTCTGGCATAAGCTACGGACAACGAACACAATTGCATTTTATCAATGGCAACTTGAATGCACAGAGATACAATTTCTGGAAGCTGAAAATGTCCCAGTTATTCCATGGCCTGCATACTCACCAGACATGTCGCCCATTGAGCATGTTTGGGATGCTCTGGGTCGACATGTACGACAGCGTGTTCGAGTTAGGTCCAATATCCAGCAACTTCGTACAGCCATTTATAGAGGAGTGGGACAACATTCCACAGGCCACAATCAAAAGCCTGATCAACTCTATGTGAAGGAGATGTGTCGCGCTGCGTGAGGTAAATGGTGGTCACACCAGATACTGACTGTTTTTTTTTTTTTATCCACACCACTTTTAACATTTTTTTTTTAAGGTATCTATGACCAACAGATGCATATCTGTATTCCCAGTCATGTGAAATCCATAGATTAGGGCCTAATTAATTAATTTCAATTGACTGATTTCCTTATATGAATTGTAACTCCGTAATCCCCCCCCATGGGAATCGAACCCACAATGCTGGCATTGCATGCATGGCTCTACCAACTGAGCCACACAGGACCAGTTGATTCATTGATGATGATGATGATGATGATGATGATGCTTCCCCCGACACACAGGTTGGTCATGACAGGACATCAGGAGAAGGAGACTGGGAAGAGTCAGAGAGACATCACAGCTCACCTGAAGACTGAGATAATGGAGATGGAGGAAGATCTCATCAGACAGACCAAGATAAACGGAATCGTTCTTGCCAACTGCTGTGTGAAGACTGTGGAGAAAAGTAACTGTCATTCTTTATAACTACTCCTTTGACGAGGTCTAGTACTACGGCTAGGGGTAGGACTAGGTCTAGGGGTAGGGGTAGGACTAGGTCTACGACTAGGGTAGGGCTAGGTCTACGACTAGGGGTAGGGCTAGGTCTACGACTAGGTGTAGGACTAGAGGTCTACGACTAGGGGTAGGGCTAGGTCTACGACTAGGGGTAGGACTAGGTCTAGGGGTAGGACTAGGTCTACGTCTAGGGGTAGGGCTAGGTCTAGGACTAGGTGTAGGTCTAGGGGTAGGGCTAGGTCTAGGGGTAGGGCTAGGTCTAGGCTGGGGTAGGACTAGGTCTAGGGGTAGGGCTAGGTCTAGGGGTAGGACTAGGTCTACGTCTAGGGGTAGGGCTAGGTCTAGGACTAGGTGTAGGTCTAGGGGTAGGGCTAGGTCTAGGGGTAGGGCTAGGTCTAGGTCTAGGGGTAGGGCTAGGTCTAGGGGTAGGGCTAGGTCTAGGTCTAGGGGTAGGGCTAGGTCTAGGGGTAGGGCAGTCAGGGGGGCTAGGTCTAGGGGTAGGGATAGGCGGCTAGGGCTAGGGGTAGGGCTAGGTCTAGGGGTAGGGCTAGGTCTAGGTCTAGGGGTAGGGCTAGGTCTAGGGGTAGGGCTAGGTCTAGGTCTAGGGGTAGGGCTAGGTCTAGGGGTAGGGATAGGGCTAGGTCTAGGGGTAGGGCTAGGTCTAGGGCTAGGGGTAGGGCTAGGTCTAGGGGTAGGGCTAGGTCTAGGTCTAGGTGTAGGACTAGGTCTAGGGGTAGGGCTAGGTCTAGGTCTAGGTGTAGGGCTAGGTCTAGGGGTAGGGCTAGGTCTAGGTCTAGGGGTAGGGCTAGGTCTAGGGATAGGGCTAGGGCTAGGTCTAGGTCTACGACTAGGGGTAGGTCTAGGGGTAGGTCTACGACTAGGGGTAGGGCTAGGGGTGGTAGTAGGGCTAGGGGTGGTACTAGGGGTGGGGCTAGGGGTGGGACTAGGGGTGGGGCTAGGGGTGGGACTAGGGGTAGGACTAGGGGTGGCACTAGGGGTAGGACTAGGGGTAGGACTACGACTAGTGGTAGGGTTAAGATTAGGGGAAGGACTAGGGGTACGACTAGGTCTACGACTAGGTCTAGGGGTAGGGCTAGGTCTAGGTCTAGGACTAGGGGTAGGACTAGGGGTAAGGCTAGGTCTAGGACTAGGTGTAGGTCTAGGGGTAGGGCTAGGTCTAGGGGTAGGGCTAGGACTAGGGGTAGGGCTAGTGGTAGGGCTAGGGGAAGGACTAGGGGTAGGGCTAGTGGTAGGGCTAGTGGTAGGAGTAGTGGTAGGGTTAAGATTAGGGGTGGGACTAGGGGTAGGACTAGGGGTAGGGCTAGGGGAAGGACTAGGGGTAGGGCTAGTGGTAGGGCTAGTGGTAGGAGTAGTGGTAGGGTTAAGATTAGGGGTGGGACTAGGGGTAGGGCTAGTGGTAGGAGTAGTGGTAGGGTTAAGATTAGGGGTGGGACTAGGGGTAGGACTAGGGGTAGGACTAGGGGTAGGGCTAGTGGTAGGGCTAGGGGAAGGACTAGGGCTAGGACTAGGGGTAGGGCTAGTGGTAGGGCTAGGGGAAGGACTAGTGGTAGGGCTAGGGGTAGGGCTAGTGGTAGGAGTAGTGGTAGGGTTAAGATTAGGGGTGGGACTAGGGGTGGGACTAGGGGTGGGACTAGGGGTAGGACTAGGGGAAGGACTAGTGGTAGGACTAGGGGTAGGACTAGGGGTAGGACTAGTGGTAGGGCTAGGTCTAGGACTAGGGGTGGGACTAGGGGTAGGGCTAGGGGAAGGACTAGTGGTAGGACTAGGGGTAGGACTAGTGGTAGGGCTAGGGGTAGGGCTAGTGGTAGGAGTAGTGGTAGGGCTAGTGGTAGGAGTAGGGGTGGGAGTAGGTCTACGTCTAGGGCTAGGGCTAGGGGTAGGGCTAGGGCTAGGGGTAGGGCTAGGGCTAGGGGTAGGAGTAGTGGTAGGAGTAGTGGTAGGGTTAAGATTAGGGGTGGGACTAGGGGTGGGACTAGGGGTGGGACTAGTGGTAGGACTAGGGGTGGGACTAGGGGTAGGGCTAGGGGTAGGACTAGGGGTAGGACTAGTGGTAGGGCTAGGTCTAGGACTAGGGGTGGGACTAGGGGTAGGGCTAGGGGTAGGGCTAGTGGTAGGAGTAGTGGTAGGGCTAGTGGTAGGAGT
This sequence comes from Salmo salar, assembly GCF_965601325.2. Lineage (NCBI taxonomy): Eukaryota > Metazoa > Chordata > Actinopteri > Salmoniformes > Salmonidae > Salmo > Salmo salar. The sequence goes on along the minus strand of NC_138312.1, from coordinate 61,946,861 downwards.
AGGGGTGGGAGTAGGTCTACGTCTAGGGCTAGGGCTAGGGGTAGGGCTAGTGGTAGGAGTAGTGGTAGGGCTAGTGGTAGGAGTAGGGGTGGGAGTAGGTCTACGTCTAGGGCTAGGGCTAGGGGTAGGGCTAGTGGTAGGAGTAGTGGTAGGGCTAGGGGTAGGAGTAGTGGTAGGGCTAGGGGTAGGAGTAGTGGTAGGGCTAGGGGTAGGGCTAGTGGTAGGAGTAGTGGTAGGACTAGGGGTAGGGCTAGTGGTAGGAGTAGTGGTAGGGTTAAGATTAGGGGAAGGACTAGGGGTAGGACTAGTGGTAGGAGTAGTGGTAGGAGTAGTGGTAGGACTAGTGGTAGGAGTAGTGGTAGGAGTAGTGGTAGGAGTAGTGGTAGGAGTAGTGGTAGGGTTAAGATTAGGGGAAGGACTAGGCAATCCTGGTCCTGGAGTGCCGTACTCCACTTCATGGTTTTGATTTAACCAACATGGAAGACCAGGTGAGTTTAAATTTAGTCCATCGCTCAACTGATCAGCGTAGCTCAGATGTGGTGCCTAGTTGGAACGAAACCCTGCAATACCGGCAGCACTCCAGGAACAGGGTTGTCTTCCCCCGGTCTATACAAAGATAAGGGCTCTATCTCAATTCATCTTTCCACGATTCCTCATCTCCTTGCCACCTCAACTGTATTGGAGGAGAAGGTCCAAAGCTCTCAGACTTTCTCCAATCTGTTTTGGGAAGGAGCCAAGGAGGTGAGGAGCGAGGATGCGAGGAATTGAAGAAAGATGAATAGATTTAAGAGCTAAAGTTTGGGGGATATCTTTGGTATAATCTCATGTTTTTCCTCTGCCCTCTTCTAAGGCGACAAGAAGATGGTGCAACAACACAGGCTGACGGGCCACTGTTCCTTCTTAGACTTCCAAGTGGAGTTTGAGCTCACTGATGTTCAGGTGAGAAGAATGTCTGGGAAGGCTTTTCTGAACTATTGCCTCTGGGGGGTGCTATTGAGCCAGAAGAGGTCCCAGTCATTTCCTGTCCAAGAGAAGAAATGTACGTTTAGGGCCAGGGTTCCGGTCTAAAATAACAGCTTCGACTGCTCCTACAGTTCTGCTTCGGAACTGCAGTTTAACTGACGATGGGTTCAGGTCAGGGCTATGTGCAGGCCAGTCAAGTTGTTCCACACGGATCTCGACAAACCATTTCTGTGTGGACCTCGTTTTGTGCACGGGGGCATTGTCATGCTGGAACAGGAAAGGCCCTTCCCCAAACTGTTCCATAAAGTTGGGAGCACAGAATTGTCTGGAAAGTCATTGTATGTTGTAGTGTTAAGATTTCCCTTTATTGGAACTAAGGGGCCTGAACCCATGAAAAACATTATTCAATTATTCTTCCTCCACCAAACTTTACAGTTGGCACTATGCATTGGGGCAGGTAGCGTTCTCCTGGCATCCGCCAAACCCAGATTCGTCTGTCGGACTGCCAAATGGTGAAGCGTGATTCATCACTCCAGAGAACGAGTTTCCACTGCTCCAGAGTCCAATGGTGGCGAGCTTTACACCACTCCAGCCGACACTTGGCATTGTTCATGGTGATCTTAGGCTTGTGTGCGGCTGCTCGGTCATGGAAACCCATTTCATGAAGATCCCGACGAGCAGTTCTTGTGTTGACGTTGCTTCCAGAGGCAGTCTGGAACTCGGTAGTGAGTGTTGCAGCCGAGGACAGACAATTTTTACGCTTTATGCGCTTTAGCGGTCCCATTTTGTGACTTTGTGGTGCCTACCACTTCACGGCTGAGCCGTTGTTGCTCCTAGACGTTTCCACTTCACAATAACAGCACTTACAGTTGACCCGGGGGGCAGCTCTAGCAGGGCAGAAATTTGACGAACTGACTTGTTGGAAAGGCGGCATCCTATGACGGTGCCACGTTGAAAGTCACTGACCTCTTCAGTAAGGCCATTCTACTGCCAATGTTTGTCTATGGAGATTGCATGGCTGTGTGCTCAATTTTATACACCTGTCAGCGTCGGGTGTGGCTGAAATAGCCGAATCCACTAATTTTGAAGGGGTGTCCACATACTTTTGTATATTTTGTGTATTTTTGACTTAACCATCTATGGTTATCTCCAAAGCTTTGTCATCTTCCATAAATAGCGGGCCGTGAATCCGCCATAGAATAGTTAGAATAAGATGCCGCTCTGGTAATATGGATAACTATTGAAAGCAGCCTACCTACCTTTTTGGTAGGTAGGGCGCTGGCAGACACGGTGCAACCTTTTGGTAGGTAGGCCGCTGGCAGACACGGTGCAACCTTTGGTAGGTAGGCTGCTGGCAGACACGGTGCAACCTTTGGGTAGGTAGGCTGCTGGCAGACACAGTGCAACCTTTGGGTAGGTAGGCTGCTGGCAGGTCTTGGCTGCGGTACAGCTGAGCCAAGTCAGCTTGTGGTCGTGGTTCTCACAGGGGAAGTGAAATGATAGGCTACAATGACTGCTCGTGATCATGCACGCCACAAATAACATATAACTAAGTTCCTTGAATTTTCTTTTGTGAGCTGCCTTTTCATTATCTGGATAGACACTAACCTTACACAAATCAAAGCGGTGGAGCGTTTAGTGAAGCAAAACTTCTGTGGTCAAGACCATTCATCTTGGGGGGACTGGGTTTGCAAAAATACGTATCACACAATTATATCATTTTATAAAATGCCTTCAGAAAGTATTCAGACCCCTTGAGTTTTTCCACATTTTTGTTACGTTACAGCCGTATTCTAAAATAGATTCCTCATCAATCTACACACAATACCCCATAATGACATCGCAATACCCCATAATGACATCACAATACCCCATAATGACATCACAATACCCCATAATGACATCACAATACCCCATAATGACAAAGCCAAAACAGGTTTTTAGAAAGTTTTAGCAAATAAAAAAAAAATACATGAAAAAACATACCGTATTTACATAAGTATTCAGACCCTTTGCTATGAGACTCGAAATTGAGCTCAGGTGCATCCTGTTTCCATTGATCATCCTTGAGATGTTTCTACAACTTGATTGGAGTCCACCTGTGGTAAATTCAATTGATTTGACATGATTTGGAAAGGCACACACCTGTCTATATAAAGGTCCCACAGTTGACAGTGCATGTCAGAGCAAAAACCAGGCCATGAGGTCGAAGGAATTGTCCCTAGAGCTCAGAGACAGGATTGTGTCGAGGCACAGATCTGGGGAAGGGTACCAAAACATTTCTGCAGCATTTGAAGGTCCCCAAGAACACAGTGGCCTCCATCATTCTTAAATTGAAGATGTTTGAAACCACCAAGACTCTTCCTAGAGCTGGCCGCCCGGCCAAACTGAGCAATCAGGGAAGAAGGGCCTTGGTCAGGGACGTGACCAAGAACCCGATGGTCACTGACAGAGCTCCAGAGTTCTTCTGTGTAGATGGGAGAACCTTCCAAAAGGACAACCATCTCTGCAGCACTCCACCAATCAAGCCTTTATGGTTGAGTGTCCAGGTGGAAGCCATTCCTCAGTAAAAGGCACATGACAGCCCTCTTGGAGTTTGCCAAAAGGCACCTAAAGGACTCTCAGACCATGAGAAACAAGATTCTCTGGCCTGATGAAACCAAGATTGAACTCTTTGGCCTGAGTGCCAAGTGTCATGTCTTGAGGAAACCTGGCACCATCCCTACGGTGAAGCATGGCGGTGGTAGCATCATGCTGTGGGGATGTTTTTCAGTGGCACGGACTGGAAGACTAGTCGGGATCGAGGGGAAAGATGAACGGAGCAAAGTACAGCGAGATCCTTGATGAAAACCTGCTCCAGAGTGCTCAGGACCTCAGACTGTTAATTAAACCAGTTTATAAAGTTACCCAGTATTGGAATTAGCTCCCAGCCTAAGGAGGCCAAGTAGACACAAGGCTGTTTGGCTCATCTCAGTCACCAAGAGGTAGAGCTTTGCAACCTGTTTCTGATTAATAAACAATGCGATGCTGGTGGATGGTAACATTCATATACCCAGCCCTGAAACGAAATGTAGGTTGATAACAATTTGTACGTCATATCATAAGGAAAGACACTGCATTCACAGAGATTTGCATGAAGTGAGCAGTTTGGATTTGTCACGTCAAGCCCGAATGTATCATACTTTCACTGAAACGATGATCTGTTGACTTAAATCATTGTGCTACGTCATGGCAAAGCTTTGGCCATCGTCTTTGAGCTCGAAAAGGTGGATATTTGCTGGTTTGGCCATTTTTAATTGACAGAAATATTGTCCAGAAGTTGCCTGTAGTAAGTAGGACCTATATATCTTCAAGGGTTGAAATGGATGAACCTGTTATCTGCGGTCATCAACACAAGGGGCCAGTGTAGATCTATATTTATGGCAGACTGAAGCGAGGGCATGTAGTCAACACAGGAAACAGACACATCACCCTTCAGTTTAGGGATTCTAGAACATTTTGTTTAATGGAAAGCAAGTAGTATAAAGTACAATTTTAGATTTCCAATAGACAACGGTCTAATACTGCTGGTTATAGATGCTTTTAGACCAAACCAATGGACAACTGTCTAATACTGCTGGTTATAGATGCTTTTAGACCAAACCAATGGACAGCTATCTAATACTGCTGGTTGTGGATTATTTTAGACCAAAGTCTGCTTTTGTTAAATAAGTATCAGATCAGTGTATCATATAATTGTATTATGATTGGCTGTAATTGATAGTGTTTAAAGCTAACTGATGTCTTTGACCTTCTCATAGGAGGATGCTACCCTGGTGAGGACGATCACTGACCTCAACATCGTCATGGACAGCACTGAGTTTAAGGACTTCAGTAAATTTGTGTCTGGGTAAGGCCGTGATGTTGAAAAATGTATTCTAACACGTCCCCGTTTTTTAAATTTTGTTTTGACAGTTTTATTACTGTTGTAATACTCGCACTCGATCAATAGCGATCAATATCTTTACTGTCAGGGTATAAAGACACACTGTAGGCCTAACTACTTACCGGTGCAAGTCATTACAAACGCTAGTTTGTTTAGGACTCTACTAAACGCTCGTTTGTTTAGGACTCTACTAAACGCTCGTTTGTTTAGGACTCTACTAAACGGTCGTTTATTTAGGACTCTACTAAACACGCGTTTGTTTAGGACTCTACTAAACGGTCGTTTGTTTAGGACTCTACTAAACGCTCGTTTGTTTAGGACTCTACTAAACGCTCGTTTGTTTAGGACTCTACTAAACGCTCGTTTGTTTAGGATTCTGCTAAACGCTCGTTTGAATCAAATCAAAATCAAATCAAATGTATTTATATAGCCCTTCTTACATCAGCTGATATCTCAAAGTGCTGTACAGAAACCCAGCCTAAAACCCCAAACAGCAAGCAATGCATGTGAAAGAAGCACGGTGGCTAGGAAAAACTCCCTAGGAAAAACTCCCTAGGAAAAACTCCCTAGAAAGGCCAAAAATCTAGGAAGAAACCTAGAGAGGAACCAGGCTATGAGGGGTGGCCAGTCCTCTTCTGGCTGTGCCGGGTGGAGATTATAACAGAACATGGTCAAGCTGTTAAAATGTTCATAAATGACCAGCATGGTCAAATAATAATAATCATAGTAGTTGTCGAGGGTGCAACAAGTCAGCAACTCAAGAGTAAGTGTCAGTTGGCTTTTTCATAGCCGATCATTGAGAGTATCTCTACCGCTCCTGCTGTCTCTAGAGAGTTGAAAACAGCAGGTCTGGGACAGGTAGCACGTCCGGTGAACAGGTCAGGGTTCCATAGCCGCAGGCAGAACAGTTGAAACTGGAGCAGCAGCACGGCCAGGTGGACTGGGGACAGCAAGGAGTCATCATGCCAGGTAGTCCTGAGGCATGGTCCTAGGGCTCAGGTCCTCCGAGAGAAAGAAAGAGAGAAAGAGAGAATTAAAGAGAGCATATTTAAATTCACACAGGACACCGGATAAGACAAGAGAAATACTCCAGATGTAACAGACTGACCCTAGCCCCCCGACACATAAACTAATGCAGCATAAATACTGGAGGCTGAGACAGGAGGGGTCAGGAGACACTGTGGCCCAATCCGATGATACCCCCGGACAGGGCCAAACAGGCAGGATATAACCCCACCCACTTTGCCAAAGCCCAGCCCCCACACCACTAGAGGGATATCTCCAACCACCAACATACCATCCTAAGACAAGGCCGAGTATAGCCCACAAAGATCTCCTCCACGGCACAACCCAAGGGGGGGCGCCAACCCAGACAGGAAGACCACGTCAGTGACTCAACCCACTCAAGTGATGCACCCCTCCCAGGGACGGCATGGAAGAACACCAGTAAGCCAGTGACTCAGCCCCTGTAATAGGGTTAGAGGCAGAGAATCCCAGTGGAGAGAGGGGAACATAACATTGAAACCGGGTCAGAGGGTTTGGTTCTGGCCAGTAGGCCCACTGCCCAGAGGGCAACATTGAAACCGGGTCAGAGGGTTTGGTTCTAGCCAGTAGGCCCACTGCCCAGAGGGCAACATTGAAACCGGGTCAGAGGGTTTGGTTCTGGCCAGTAGGCCCACTGCCCAGAGGGCAACATTGAAACCGGGTCAGAGGGTTTGGTTCTGGCCAGTAGGCCCACTGCCCAGAGGGCAACATTGAAACCGGGTCAGAGGGTTTGGTTCTGGCCAGTAGGCCCACTGCCCAGAGGGCAACATTGAAACCGGGTCAGAGGGTTTGGTTCTGGCCAGTAGGCCCACTGCCCAGAAGGGTAACATTGAAACAGGGTCAGAGGGTTTGGTTCTGGCCAGTAGGCCCACTGCCCAGAGGGCAACATTGAAACCGGGTCAGAGGGTTTGGTTCTGGCCAGTAGGCCCACTGCCCAGAGGGCAACATTGAAACCGGGTCAGAGGGTTTGGTTCTGGCCAGTAGGCCCACTGCCCAGAGGGCAACATTGAAACCGGGTCAGAGGGTTTGGTTCTGGCCAGTAGGCCCACTGCCCAGAAGGGTAACATTGAAACCGGATCAGAGGGTTTGGTTCTGGCCAGTAGGCCCACTGCCCAGAGGGCAACATTGAAACCGGGTCAGAGGGTTTGGTTCTGGCCAGTAGGCCCACTGCCCAGAGGGCAACATTGAAACCGGGTCAGAGGGTTTGGTTCTGGCCAGTAGGCCCACTGCCCAGAGGGCAACATTGAAACCGGGTCAGAGGGTTTGGTTCTGGCCAGTAGGCCCACTGCCCAGAGGGCAACATTGAAACCGGGTCAGAGGGTTTGGTTCTGGCCAGTAGGCCCACTGCCCAGAGGGCAACATTGAAACCGGGTCAGAGGGTTTGGTTCTGGCCAGTAGGCCCACTGCCCTGAAGGCAACATTGAAACCGGGTCAGAGGGTTTGGTTCTGGCCAGTAGGCCCACTGCCCAGAGGGCAACATTGAAACCGGGTCAGAGGGTTTGGTTCTGGCCAGTAGGCCCACTGCCCAGAGGGCAACATTGAAACCGGGTCAGAGGGTTTGGTTCTGGCCAGTAGGCCCACTGCCCAGAAGGGCAACATTGAAACCGGGTCAGAGGGTTTGGTTCTGGCCAGTAGGCCCACTGCCCAGAGGGCAACATTGAAACCGGGTCAGAGGGTTTGGTTCTGGCCAGTAGGCCCACTGCCCAGAAGGGCAACATTGAAACCGGGTCAGAGGGTTTGGTTCTGGCCAGTAGGCCCACTGCCCAGAGGGCAACATTGAAACCGGGTCAGAGGGTTTGGTTCTGGCCAGTAGGCCCACTGCCCAGAGGGCAACATTGAAACCGGATCAGAGGGTTTGGTTCTGGCCAGTAGGCCCACTGCCCAGAGGGCAACATTGAAACCGGGTCAGAGGGTTTGGTTCTGGCCAGTAGGCCCACTGCCCAGAAGGGCAACATTGAAACCGGGTCAGAGGGTTTGGTTCTGGCCAGTAGGCCCACTGCCCAGAAGGGTAACATTGAAACCGGGTCAGAGGGTTTGGTTCTGGCCAGTAGGCCCACTGCCCAGAAGGGCAACATTGAAACCGGGTCAGAGGGTTTGGTTCTGGCCAGTAGGCCCACTGCCCAGAGGGCAACATTGAAACCGGGTCAGAGGGTTTGGTTCTGGCCAGTAGGCCCACTGCCCAGAAGGGCAACATTGAAACCGGGTCAGAGGGTTTGGTTCTGGCCAGTAGGCCCACTGCCCAGAGGGCAACATTGAAACCGGGTCAGAGGGTTTGGTTCTGGCCAGTAGGCCCACTGCCCAGAAGGGTAACATTGAAACCGGTCAGAGGGTTTGGTTCTGGCCAGTAGGCCCACTGCCCAGAAGGGTAACATTGAAACCGGGTCAGAGGGTTTGGTTCTGGCCAGTAGGCCCACTGCCCAGAAGGGTATACTACAAAGAAGGATCAATTAATTAGCCTGCTAACTTTGATTAACAACCAGAATTACCTGTGTTTTCTGGTTTTAGTTAGAAAGCTTAGATATGTATTTTTGGTTGTTGAGTCAATTAAACCATGCCCATTTCAGGCTTATGTTTAACAAAATATATTTTTTAAATAAAGTTCATTCAGAATATTTAGTTAACTCATTGATCCTGTTTTGTAGTACCTTACTCTGGTTATAGACAGCTACAGGCTGTTTGAAGACCAATCTGGTGTTCCCTAATGGCATTCTATTCCCTACATAGTGCCCTACTTTTGACCAGAGCTCCATGTAGGAAATATGATGAAGGGGGTTCTGGTCAAAAGTAGTGCACTATGTAGGGAATAGAATGCCATTAGGGACTGGTTCTTTGTGTTTGGCTTGACCAGAATCTTGGCATCATCTCTCTCTAGCCTTTATTTGCCCAGTAGTGGAAAAGTAGCCGTAGATTGAATCCATTTTTTTTATTTTTTATTGCTGAATCGATTCTCCTCGACGTGTATTACATTTATAGACAGATGGTCTGTGTTCTTGAAAGCCTTGAGTGAATATATCAACAGTTATAATTCTTCCTAACAGAAACGGCATCAGATGTTTTCTGTTTCTACAAACAAATGGTGGTCGCCATTTTTAGTTAATGAACAATGTAGAAACATTTTCAATTTTGGGGTGTACATTTCTTATTTTCACTTTTCTTTACTCCCATAAATCATCACGCTTACAAGGTTCAACACGTTCCCATTCTATGGAGACAACATTTAGTTCATCTGCGAGGTTGTAGTAGTCGTATATAATGGAAAGGATTTATATAAACCCAATTTTTTTTAATTTTTTTACATTTTTTATTTGTATTTATTTATCCGTTATTTTACCAGCTAAGTTGACTGAGAACACATTCTCATTTACAGCAACGACCTGGGGAATAGTTTCAGGGGAGAGGAGGGAGGATGAATGAGCCAATTGGAAACTGGGGATGATTAGGTGGCCGTGATGGTATGAGGGACAGATTGGGAATTTAGCCAGGACACCAGGGGTTAACACCGCTACTCTTACGATAAGCACCATGGGATCTTTAATGACCTCAGAGAGTCAGGACACCCGTTTAACGTCCCATCCGAAAGACGGCACCCTACACAGTAATGTATAGTAATGCGCCCTACACATAATGTTTCCCTGTCCATAATGGTTCAGTCGAGACAACAGTCCATGTGATTTCTATCCAGACAGAAATTATTGCAGTTTGCATCCAAACCCACAATGGTGCTATAGCTAGGTCTATGTCATGCTATAGCTAGGTCTATGTCATGCTATAGCTAGGTCTATGTCATGCTATAGCTAGGTCTATGTCATGCTATAGCTAGGTCTATGTCATGCTATAGCTAGGTCTATGTCATGCTATAGCTAAGGTCTATGTCACGCTGTAGCTAGGTCTATGTCATGCTGTAGCTAAGGTCTATGTCATGCTATAGCTAGGTCTATGTCATGCTATAGCTAGGTCTATGTCATGCTGTAGCTAAGGTCTATGTCATTCTGTAGCTAAGGTCTATGTCACGCTGTAGCTAAGGTCTATGTCATGCTATAGCTAGGTCTATGTCACGCTGTAGCTAAGGTCTATGTCACGCTGTAGCTAAGGTCTATGTCACGCTGTAGCTAGGTCTATGTCACGCTGTAGCTAAGGTCTATGTCACGCTGTAGCTAGGTCTATGTCACGCTGTAGCTAAGGTCTATGTCACGCTGTAGCTAAGGTCTATGTCACGCTGTAGCTAAGGTCTATGTCACGCTGTAGCTAAGGTCTATGTCACGCTGTAGCTAGGTCTATATCACGCTGTAGCTAAGGTCTATGTCACGCTGTAGCTAGGTCTATGTCACGCTGTAGCTAAGGTCTATGTCACGCTATAGCTAGGTCTATGTCACGCTGTAGCTAGGTCTATGTCACGCTGTAGCTAAGGTCTATGTCACGCTGTAGCTAAGGTCTATGTCACGCTGTAGCTAAGGTCTATGTCACGCTGTAGCTAGGTCTATGTCACGCTGTAGCTAAGGTCTATGTCACGCTGTAGCTAAGGTCTATGTCACGCTGTAGCTAAGGTCTATGTCACGCTGTAGCTAAGGTCTATGTCACGCTGTAGCTAAGGTCTATGTCACGCTGTAGCTAAGGTCTATGTCACGCTGTAGCTAGGTCTATGTCACGCTGTAGCTAAGGTCTATGTCACGCTGTAGCTAGGTCTATGTCACGCTGTAGCTAAGGTCTATGTCACGCTATAGCTAGGTCTATGTCACGCTGTAGCTAGGTCTATGTCACGCTGTAGCTAAGGTCTATGTCACGCTGTAGCTAAGGTCTATGTCACGCTGTAGCTAAGGTCTATGTCACGCTGTAGCTAAGGTCTATGTCACGCTGTAGCTAAGGTCTATGTCACGCTGTAGCTAAGGTCTATGTCACGCTGTAGCTAAGGTCTATGTCACGCTGTAGCTAAGGTCTATGTCACGCTGTAGCTAAGGTCTATGTCACGCTGTAGCTAAGGTCTATGTCACTGCTGTAGCTAAGGTCTATGTCATGCTGTAGCTAAGGTCTATGTCATGCTGTAGCTAGGTCTATGTCATGCTGTAGCTAAGGTCTATGTCATGCTGTAGCTAAGGTCTATGTCATGCTGTAGCTAAGGTCTATGTCATGCTGTAGCTAGGTCTATGTCACGCTGTAGCTAAGGTCTATGTCACGCTGTAGCTAAGGTCTATGTCACGCTGTAGCTAAGGTCTATGTCACGCTGTAGCTAAGGTCTATGTCACGCTGTAGCTAAGGTCTATGTCACGCTGTAGCTAAGGTCTATGTCACGCTGTAGCTAAGGTCTATGTCACGCTGTAGCTAAGGTCTATGTCACGCTGTAGCTAAGGTCTATGTCACGCTGTAGCTAAGGTCTATGTCACGCTGTAGCTAAGGTCTATGTCACGCTGTAGCTAAGGTCTATGTCACGCTGTAGCTAAGGTCTATGTCACGCTGTAGCTAAGGTCTATGTCACGCTGTAGCTAAGGTCTATGTCACGCTATAGCTAGGTCTATGTCACGCTGTAGCTAGGTCTATGTCACGCTGTAGCTAGGTCTATGTCACGCTGTAGCTAGGTCTATGTCACGCTGTAGCTAAGGTCTATGTCACGCTGTAGCTAGGTCTATGTCACGCTGTAGCTAAGGTCTATGTCACGCTGTAGCTAAGGTCTATGTCACGCTGTAGCTAGGTCTATGTCACGCTGTAGCTAAGGTCTATGTCACGCTGTAGCTAAGGTCTATGTCACGCTGTAGCTAAGGTCTATGTCACGCTGTAGCTAAGGTCTATGTCACGCTGTAGCTAAGGTCTATGTCACGCTGTAGCTAAGGTCTATGTCACGCTGTAGCTAAGGTCTATGTCACGCTGTAGCTAAGGTCTATGTCACGCTATAGCTAGGTCTATGTCACGCTGTAGCTAGGTCTATGTCACGCTGTAGCTAGGTCTATGTCACGCTGTAGCTAGGTCTATGTCACGCTGTAGCTAGGTCTATGTCACGCTGTAGCTAGGTCTATGTCACGCTGTAGCTAGGTCTATGTCACGCTGTAGCTAGGTCTATGTCACGCTGTAGCTAAGGTCTATGTCACGCTGTAGCTAAGGTCTATGTCACGCTGTAGCTAAGGTCTATGTCACGCTGTAGCTAGGTCTATGTCACGCTGTAGCTAAGGTCTATGTCACGCTGTAGCTAAGGTCTATGTCACGCTGTAGCTAAGGTCTATGTCACGCTGTAGCTAAGGTCTATGTCACGCTGTAGCTAAGGTCTATGTCACGCTGTAGCTAGGTCTATGTCACGCTGTAGCTAAGGTCTATGTCACGCTGTAGCTAAGGTCTATGTCACGCTGTAGCTAAGGTCTATGTCACGCTGTAGCTAGGTCTATGTCACGCTGTAGCTAAGGTCTATGTCACGCTGTAGCTAAGGTCTATGTCACGCTGTAGCTAGGTCTATGTCACGCTGTAGCTAAGGTCTATGTCACGCTGTAGCTAAGGTCTATGTCACGCTATAGCTAGGTCTATGTCACGCTGTAGCTAAGGTCTATGTCACGCTGTAGCTAGGTCTATGTCACGCTGTAGCTAAGGTCTATGTCACGCTGTAGCTAAGGTCTATGTCACGCTGTAGCTAAGGTCTATGTCACGCTGTAGCTAAGGTCTATGTCACGCTGTAGCTAAGGTCTATGTCACGCTGTAGCTAAGGTCTATGTCACGCTGTAGCTAGGTCTATGTCACGCTATAGCTAGGTCTATGTCACGCTGTAGCTAGGTCTATGTCACGCTGTAGCTAGGTCTATGTCACGCTGTAGCTAGGTCTATGTCACGCTGTAGCTAGGTCTATGTCACGCTGTAGCTAAGGTCTATGTCACGCTGTAGCTAAGGTCTATGTCACGCTGTAGCTAAGGTCTATGTCACGCTGTAGCTAGGTCTATGTCACGCTGTAGCTAAGGTCTATGTCACGCTGTAGCTAAGGTCTATGTCACGCTGTAGCTAAGGTCTATGTCACGCTGTAGCTAAGGTCTATGTCACGCTGTAGCTAAGGTCTATGTCACGCTGTAGCTAAGGTCTATGTCACGCTGTAGCTAAGGTCTATGTCACGCTGTAGCTAAGGTCTATGTCACGCTGTAGCTAAGGTCTATGTCACGCTGTAGCTAAGGTCTATGTCACGCTGTAGCTAGGTCTATGTCACGCTGTAGCTAAGGTCTATGTCACGCTGTAGCTAAGGTCTATGTCACGCTGTAGCTAGGTCTATGTCACGCTGTAGCTAAGGTCTATGTCACGCTGTAGCTAGGTCTATGTCACGCTGTAGCTAAGGTCTATGTCACGCTGTAGCTAAGGTCTATGTCACGCTGTAGCTAAGGTCTATGTCACGCTGTAGCTAAGGTCTATGTCACGCTGTAGCTAGGTCTATATCACGCTGTAGCTAAGGTCTATGTCACGCTGTAGCTAGGTCTATGTCACGCTGTAGCTAAGGTCTATGTCACGCTATAGCTAGGTCTATGTCACGCTGTAGCTAGGTCTATGTCACGCTGTAGCTAAGGTCTATGTCACGCTGTAGCTAAGGTCTATGTCACGCTGTAGCTAAGGTCTATGTCACGCTGTAGCTAGGTCTATGTCACGCTGTAGCTAAGGTCTATGTCACGCTGTAGCTAAGGTCTATGTCACGCTGTAGCTAAGGTCTATGTCACGCTGTAGCTAAGGTCTATGTCACGCTGTAGCTAAGGTCTATGTCACGCTGTAGCTAAGGTCTATGTCACGCTGTAGCTAGGTCTATGTCACGCTGTAGCTAAGGTCTATGTCACGCTGTAGCTAGGTCTATGTCACGCTGTAGCTAAGGTCTATGTCACGCTATAGCTAGGTCTATGTCACGCTGTAGCTAGGTCTATGTCACGCTGTAGCTAAGGTCTATGTCACGCTGTAGCTAAGGTCTATGTCACGCTGTAGCTAAGGTCTATGTCACGCTGTAGCTAAGGTCTATGTCACGCTGTAGCTAAGGTCTATGTCACGCTGTAGCTAGGTCTATGTCACGCTGTAGCTAAGGTCTATGTCACGCTGTAGCTAAGGTCTATGTCACGCTGTAGCTAGGTCTATGTCACGCTGTAGCTAAGGTCTATGTCACGCTGTAGCTAAGGTCTATGTCACGCTGTAGCTAAGGTCTATGTCACGCTGTAGCTAAGGTCTATGTCACGCTGTAGCTAAGGTCTATGTCACGCTGTAGCTAGGTCTATGTCACGCTGTAGCTAGGTCTATGTCACGCTGTAGCTAGGTCTATGTCACGCTGTAGCTAGGTCTATGTCACGCTGTAGCTAAGGTCTATGTCACGCTGTAGCTAAGGTCTATGTCACGCTGTAGCTAAGGTCTATGTCACGCTGTAGCTAGGTCTATGTCACGCTGTAGCTAAGGTCGTTGTCACGCTGTAGCTAAGGTCTATGTCACGCTGTAGCTAAGGTCTATGTCACGCTGTAGCTAAGGTCTATGTCACGCTGTAGCTAAGGTCTATGTCACGCTGTAGCTAGGTCTATGTCACGCTGTAGCTAAGGTCTATGTCACGCTGTAGCTAAGGTCTATGTCACGCTGTAGCTAAGGTCTATGTCACGCTGTAGCTAAGGTCTATGTCACGCTGTAGCTAGGTCTATGTCACGCTGTAGCTAAGGTCTATGTCACGCTGTAGCTAAGGTCTATGTCACGCTGTAGCTAGGTCTATGTCACGCTGTAGCTAAGGTCTATGTCACGCTGTAGCTAAGGTCTATGTCACGCTATAGCTAGGTCTATGTCACGCTGTAGCTAAGGTCTATGTCACGCTGTAGCTAGGTCTATGTCACGCTGTAGCTAAGGTCTATGTCACGCTGTAGCTAAGGTCTATGTCACGCTGTAGCTAAGGTCTATGTCACGCTGTAGCTAGGTCTATGTCACGCTGTAGCTAAGGTCTATGTCACGCTGTAGCTAAGGTCTATGTCACGCTGTAGCTAAGGTCTATGTCACGCTGTAGCTAAGGTCTATGTCACGCTGTAGCTAAGGTCTATGTCACGCTGTAGCTAGGTCTATGTCACGCTGTAGCTAAGGTCTATGTCACGCTGTAGCTAAGGTCTATGTCACGCTGTAGCTAAGGTCTATGTCACGCTGTAGCTAAGGTCTATGTCACGCTGTAGCTAGGTCTATGTCACGCTGTAGCTAAGGTCTATGTCACGCTGTAGCTAAGGTCTATGTCACGCTGTAGCTAGGTCTATGTCACGCTGTAGCTAAGGTCTATGTCACGCTATAGCTAGGTCTATGTCACGCTGTAGCTAAGGTCTATGTCACGCTGTAGCTAAGGTCTATGTCACGCTGTAGCTAAGGTCTATGTCACGCTGTAGCTAAGGTCTATGTCACGCTGTAGCTAAGGTCTATGTCACGCTGTAGCTAAGGTCTATGTCACGCTATAGCTAGGTCTATGTCACGCTATAGCTAGGTCTATGTCACGCTGTAGCTAGGTCTATGTCACGCTGTAGCTAGGTCTATGTCACGCTGTAGCTAAGGTCTATGTCACGCTGTAGCTAGGTCTATGTCACGCTGTAGCTAAGGTCTATGTCACGCTGTAGCTAGGTCTATGTCACGCTATAGCTAGGTCTATGTCACGCTGTAGCTAGGTCTATGTCACGCTGTAGCTAAGGTCTATGTCACGCTGTAGCTAAGGTCTATGTCACGCTATAGCTAGGTCTATGTCACGCTGTAGCTAGGTCTATGTCACGCTGTAGCTAAGGTCTATGTCACGCTGTAGCTAAGGTCTATGTCACGCTGTAGCTAAGGTCTATGTCACGCTGTAGCTAGGTCTATGTCACGCTGTAGCTAGGTCTATGTCACGCTGTAGCTAGGTCTATGTCACGCTGTAGCTAGGTCTATGTCACGCTGTAGCTAGGTCTATGTCACGCTGTAGCTAGGTCTATGTCACGCTGTAGCTAAGGTCTATGTCACGCTGTAGCTAAGGTCTATGTCATGCTATAGCTAGGTCTATGTCATGCTATAGCTAGGTCTATGTCACGCTATAGCTAGGTCTATGTCACGCTGTAGCTAAGGTCTATGTCACGCTGTAGCTAAGGTCTATGTCACGCTGTAGCTAGGTCTATGTCACGCTATAGCTCGGTCTATGTCATGCTATAGCTAGGTCTATGTCATGACGTGCAGTATTAGTGTTTACCTGATTTTGATTTATTTTAATGGGGTATTTTACTGAAGCTCAGAGCAGTCTCCTGCTCCACTTTAGTAAAACACATGAAAGTGGATTTGAGTGTCAGTCATTCTAGTTCTAATCTCTAGTTCTGGATGGACTGCAGGAGGATAAAATCAGTCATTTGGTATTTTATTAGGGATCCCCATTAGCTGTTGCAAAAGTAGCAGCTACTCTTCCTGGGCTCCACACAAAACATGAAACACGACATAATACAGAACATCAATAGACAAGAACAGCTCAAGGACAGAACTAGATATATTTTTAAAAAGGCACACGTAGCCTACATATCAGTACATACACACAAACTATCTAGGTCCAATAGGGGAGAGGCGTTGTGCTGTGAGGTGTTGCTTTATCTGTTTTCTGAAACCAGGTTTGTTGTTTATTTGAGCAATAGGAGATGGAAGGAAGTTCCATGCAATAAGGGCTCTATATAATACTGTACACTTTCTTGAATTTGTTCTGGATTTGGGGACTATGAAAAGATCCCTGGTGGCATGTCTGGTGGGATAAGTGTGTGTGTCAGAGCTGCGTGTAAGTTGACTATGCAAACAATTTTAGTTTCCTCAACTTGTTCAACAGCCACACCATTCATTACCAGATTCAGCTGAGGTCTAGAACTTAAGGAATGATTTGTACCAAATACAATGCTCTCAGCTTTAGAGATGTTCAGGACTAGTTTATTACTGGCCACCCATTCCAAAACAGACTGCAACTCTATATTAAGGGTTTCAGTGACTTCATTAGCTGTGGTTGCAGATGCGTATATGGTTGAATCATCAGCATACATGGACACACATGCTTTGTTTAACGCCAGTGGCAGGTCATTGGTAAAAATAGAAAAGAGTAGAGGGCCTAAAGAGCTGCCCTGCGGTACACCACACTTTACACTGTTTGACATAAGAGAAGCTTTTCATTAAAGAAAACCCTCTGAGTTCTATTAGATAGATAGCTCTGAATCCACGATATGGCAGAGGTTGAAAAGCCATAAAATATGTTTCCTCAACAACAGGTTAAGGTCAATTATATCAAAGGCTGCACTGAAATCTAACAGTACAGCTCCCACAATCTTCATATTATCAATTTCTTTCAACCAATCATCAGTCATTTGTGTCAGTGCAGTACATGTTGAGTGCCCTTCTCTATAAGCATGCTGAAAGTCTGTTGTTAATTTGTTTACAGAGGAATAGCATTGTATTTGGTCAAACACAATTTTTCCCCGACAGTTTGCTAAGATCTGGCAGCAAGCTGATAGGTCTGTTAGAACCAGTAAAGGCCAGCTTTACCACTCTTGGGTAGCGGAATGACTTTGGCTTCCCTCCAGGCCTGAGGACCAAGACTTTCCTCTAGGCTCAGATTAAAGATATGATAGATTGGAGTGGCTTTAGAGTCAGCTCCCACCCTCAGTATCTTTCCATCTAAGTTGTCAATGCCAGGAGGTTTGTCATTATTGATCGTTAACAATACATTTTTCACCTCTCCCACACTAACTTTACAAAATGAATTCTAGTCGCTAGTGTTGGATGGACTGCAGGAGGATAAAAGCAATGCAAATTCAACCCAGTCAGTAGTAGGGTTGCTGACCTGCTGAACACAACATTTTCCTGGTTCTATTGTAATATTTGTGTATTTTTTTTATTTTTATTTTTTTTCTGCATAATCTCAAACGTCTATCTTGAGTCTTCTGTCTTTGACTGGAGGCATGAGGAAGGATGTTCTCTCCTAAATCTCTGGATTGATTAGTGGAGGACTTTGTTCTCTCTTTTTACAGCAGAACCAACATGCTGCCGGTCCTCTGGATCATATTGTCTGGTCTGACAGAGGGATCGGTTCTGGCACACGGGACGTGGAAAACTACTGGAGATAATGATTCTCACACAAGTCTGTGGTTTACGTCCCAAATTGCACTCCATTCTTTATGTAGTCCTATGGGCCTTGGTCAAAAGTAGTGCACTCCATAGGGAATTAGGGTACCGTTTTGGAATGTAGTCTGTATATTTTCTCTGTCTGGGGCACACGGCTTTTTAATGTTTTTTTTTTTTAATCATTACTCAGAGAAAACCCTGTTGGCGACATCTCATGTAAACTTCTGACTGGTCTAACAGAGAGAGGTTCATAGATGGCATGCCAATACAGGCACTGATTGCTCACACCTGGTTGGATTGGAGCTTTTGGAGAGATTTAAAAAAAACAAAACATGATTTGTCATGTGTAAGATGCTTATAAGAGCCTGAAACAGTATGATAAAGGCCCAATCGTACTGAACCACCAGCTATACTGTACAGTGGCATCAGAAACTCTTCATACACCTTGACCTATTCCACATTTTGTTGTGTTACAAACTGAATTCAAAATGGATTACATTTTCAAAAAAAAAAAAAAATCCTCACCAATTTACACAAATTACCCCGTAATGACATTAAAAACATGTTTTTAGAAAGTTGTACAAATTTATTGAAAATGGAAAAACAGAAATCTCATTAACATAAATAGTATTTTTTATGATTATTTTTTATTTATTCAGCGAAAAACACACTGAGGTCTCATTTCCAAAGGTGCCCTGATTTTTACAACAACCAATACAATGTAAAACAAAACAGCAATCGATACGAAACACAACAGTTACAGTCCACAGCTACTAGGTCCTCAAGTAACACCCTAAACTGTTGGGTTGTTGTTCACCTCCTTCTTGCTCGGTACCTCAGTTTGATTGGACGGCCAGCTCTAGGCAGAGTCTGGGTAGTTACACATATTATATATATATATATATATATTTTTTTTTTTCAATTTCCCAATGATGGAGACCTCTGTGCTCTTGGAAACTTTCAACACTAGACACTTTATTTTTTTTATACCCTTCCTCATCACCATTTCATCTTGGAGATCTACGGACAGTTCCTTGATCTTAATGGAATAGTTTCCGCTCTGACATGCACTGTCAACTGTGGGGAAATTCTATAAACAGCTGTGTTTCTTTCTAAATCCTGTCTAAACAAGTGAATTGGCCCACAGCTGGACTCCAATCAAGTTGTAGTGATATCTCAAGGATGATTGGATGCACCTGAGCTTAATTTGGAGTGTCATAGCAAAGGGGTGTGACTACTTATGTAAATGAGATATTTCTATAAAAAAAAAAAAAAAACACGTTATCGCTTTCTCATTATGGGCTACAAGGTGTAGATGGGTAATCCATTTTGAATTCGAGCTATACCACAAAGTGGAATAAGTCAAGGGATATGAATACTCTTTGAAAGCACTGTATCCCACCAGATACACTGTAGACAGGATGCTGTGTGTATATATACCACCCAGATACACTGTAGACAGGATGCTGTGTGTATATATACCACCCAGATACACTGTAGACAGGATGCTGTGTGTATATATATATATACCACCCAGATACACTGTAGACAGGATGCTGTGTGTATATATATATAAGATACACTGTAGACAGGATGCTGTGTGTATATATAACACCCAGATACACTGTAGACAGGATGCTGTGTGTATATATACCACCCAGATACACTGTAGACAGGATGCTGTGTGTATATATACCACCCAGATACACTGTAGACAGGATGCTGTGTGTATATATATATACCACCCAGATACACTGTAGACAGGATGCTGTGTGTATATATATATACCACCCAGATACACTGTAGACAGGATGCTGTGTGTATATATATATACCACCCAGATACACTGTAGACAGGATGCTGTGTGTATATATATATATATATACCACCCAGATACACTGTAGACAGGATGCTGTGTGTATATATATATACCACCCAGATACACTGTAGACAGGATGCTGTGTGTATATATATATACCACCCAGATACACTGTAGACAGGATGCTGTGTGTATATATATATATACCACCCAGATACACTGTAGACAGGATGCTGTGTGTATATATATATACCACCCAGATACACTGTAGACAGGATGCTGTGTGTATATATATATATATACCACCCAGATACACTGTAGACAGGATGCTGTGTGTATATATATATACCACCCAGATACACTGTAGACAGGATGCTGTGTGTATATATATATATATACCACCCAGATACACTGTAGACAGGATGCTGTGTGTGATATATATATATATACCACCCAGATACACTGTAGACAGGATGCTGTGTGTATATATATATACCACCCAGATACACTGTAGACAGGATGCTGTGTGTATATATATATACCACCCAGATACACTGTAGACAGGATGCTGTGTGTATATATATATACCACCCAGATACACTGTAGACAGGATGCTGTGTGTATATATATATATACCACCCAGATACACTGTAGACAGGATGCTGTGTGTATATATATATACCACCCAGATACACTGTAGACAGGATGCTGTGTGTATATATATACCACCCAGATACACTGTAGACAGGATGCTGTGTGTATATATATACCACCCAGATACACTGTAGACAGGATGCTGTGTGTATTATATATACCACCCAGATACACTGTAGACAGGATGCTGTGTGTATTATATATACCACCCAGATACACTGTAGACAGGATGCTGTGTGTAGATATATACCACCCAGATACACTGTAGACAGGATGCTGTGTGTATAGATATATACCACCCAGATACACTGTAGACAGGATGCTGTGTGTATGTATATATACCACCCAGATACACTGTAGACAGGATGCTGTGTGTATATATATATATATACCACCCAGATACACTGTAGACAGGATGCTGTGTGTATATATATATATATACCACCCAGATACACTGTAGACAGGATGCTGTGTGTATATATATATATACCACCCAGATACACTGTAGAC
Organism: Salmo salar; assembly: GCF_965601325.2. Taxonomy (NCBI): domain Eukaryota; kingdom Metazoa; phylum Chordata; class Actinopteri; order Salmoniformes; family Salmonidae; genus Salmo; species Salmo salar. Next base: position 61,925,896 of record NC_138312.1, on the reverse strand, counting down.
AGGATGCTGTGTGTATATATATATATACCACCCAGATACACTGTAGACAGGATGCTGTGTGTATATATATATACCACCCAGATACACTGTAGACAGGATGCTGTGTTTATATATATATACCACCCAGATACACTGTAGACAGGATGCTGTGTGTATATATATATATACCACCCAGATACACTGTAGACAGGATGCTGTGTGTATATATACCACCCAGATACACTGTAGACAGGATGCTGTGTATATATATACCACCCAGATACACTGTAGACAGGATGCTGTGTGTATATATACCACCCGGATACACTGTAGACAAGATGCTGTGTGTATATATACCACCCAGATACACTGTAGACAGGATGCTGTGTGTGTATATACCACCCAGATACACTGTAGACAGGATGCTGTGTGTGTATATACCACCCATATACACTGTAGACAGGATGCTGTGTGTATATATACCACCCAGATACACTGTAGACAGGATGCTGTGTGTATATATACCACCCAGATACACTGTAGACAGGATGCTGTGTGTATATATATATATACCACCCAGATACACTGTAGACAGGATGCTGTGTGTATATATATATATACCACCCAGATACACTGTAGACAGGATGCTGTGTGTATATATACCACCCGGATACACTGTAGACAAGATGCTGTGTGTATATATACCACCCAGATACACTGTAGACAGGATGCTGTGTGTGTATATACCACCCAGATACACTGTAGACAGGATGCTGTGTGTGTATATACCACCCATATACACTGTAGACAGGATGCTGTGTGTATATATACCACCCAGATACACTGTAGACAGGATGCTGTGTGTATATATACCACCCAGATACACTGTAGACAGGATGCTGTGTGTATATATACCACCCAGATACACTGTAGACAGGATGCTGTGTGTATATATATATACCACCCAGATACACTGTAGACAGGATGCTGTGTGTATATATATATACCACCCAGATACACTGTAGACAGGATGCTGTGTGTATATATATATACCACCCAGATACACTGTAGACAGGATGCTGTGTGTATATATATATACCACCCAGATACACTGTAGACAGGATGCTGTGTGTATATATATATACCACCCAGATACACTGTAGACAGGATGCTGTGTGTATATATATATATACCACCCAGATACACTGTAGACAGGATGCTGTGTGTATATATATATACCACCCAGATACACTGTAGACAGGATGCTGTGTGAATATATATATACCACCCAGATACACTGTAGACAGGATGCTGTGTGTATATATATATACCACCCAGATACACTGTAGACAGGATGCTGTGTGTATATATATATATATACCACCCAGATACACTGTAGACAGGATGCTGTGTGTATATATATATATACCACCCAGATACACTGTAGACAGGATGCTGTAGTCATTAAGCTGCTTAGTTTGTCTCCTCGGTGTTTGTTTGAGCGGGTTCAATTATTTGTCAGGGCCTTGCCATGTTTCCATCACACCTTTTTGTTGCATTTCTTCCCCTGATTGGATCCCAGCAGAACGAGGGAGCAGGGCTCCATAGCAGTGGAAAAAAACGTATTCCCGATGTCTCTCGGACGAGGGGGGCCCTGGCTGACAACATCTGTGGAAAGTTTCTAGAAATATCAGAGGATATTTCCTCCTCGTCCGACAAGGGCCTGCTGTGGAGGGATTGTACTTTAAGTATGAAGCGGAGTTACTATTTTGTTATGTGGCTTGTATTTCTTCCTGCAAGCATCTCACCTGTTGTTTTCAATTTCCATCAACTCAATGTTGTTTTTGTGATGTGATAATGTGGTGCAGTAAGTAACAGCTTAAATTCACTTTGGTAATAGTGCCGTAACAGTATTTTTGTAATTGTTATTTTAAGCAGGGACTCACCATTTTGAGACCAGGGTCTCCTTTCACAAGGGAGTCCTGCATATACAATTTCATGAGACAAACTCTCAAATCAAATACCGTACAAAACCAGTCAAATACAGCACAACACAAATATTTTTTTTAAGGTAAACTATTAAATTCCTCAAGAAGGCCTTGGAAAGGTCTGTGAATAAAGCGGCACAATGGTTTTTATGATCAAAGTAATTTAACACATCATCTAGAACAAACGTAGCAGCTGAAATGGACTAAAACCAGATTGGTTCATATTTAGAATAGAATGACACGTTTTTAAAACTTGCTTAGCTAACAATTGGCCAGAGATTCTAATACTTTGGAAAGGCAAGATGACTTGGAAAATGGACAGTAGTTATCTACAGTATCAGTCAAAAAGTTTGTACACACCTACTCATTCCAGGGTTTTTCTTTTCTTTTTTTTACTATTTTCTACATTGTAGAATAATAGTGAAGACATCAACACTATGAAATAACACATATGGAATCATGTAGTAACCCAAAAAAAATGTGTTAAACAAATCATAATATATTTTATATTTGTGATTCTTCAAAGTAGCCATCCTTTTGCTTTGATAACCGCTTTGGACATTCTTGGCATTCTCTCAACCAGCTTTTTATTTTATTTTTTTACATTAGATTTTTAGCAAGGCTCTTTATTAACTCAAAGATATTAAATGTTTGAAAAGAAAATAGACACGGTGTATCTGGAAGTGTATCGTTCTCTACAGCCTGTTTAGAGGTGAATAAACGACTCCCTGTAGTGGAATTTGGAGGAATTTCCGTAAACTATTCTTTCGAGACAAAAAGGTTATTAAAAGCACCACAAATGTCCATTTAGTCTATTATGTGACCAGAGACTGTCACAACCTGTTGGGGGCAATGAGGCTAGGGGTGGGTTCAGAGATTTGACTACTTTCCAGATGCTTGCTGGATTCCCACCATTTCTCAGATACACAATTAAAGAAGTATATTTTTTGCTTTTCTAACAAGTGAGCTACATCTATTTCTCGAACGTCTGAAGGATTGCCAGTCGGATGTAGTATCAGTCAATCTTGCCTTAGCCCAAGCTACTTTTACTTCCTGTAATTTTTTCAGACAATTCATGCGTGAACCAAGGGTTTGATATCTCCTTTACTCTTAGCTTTTTTTATTTTTATACGGAGCATCTGTAGGTAGCCTCGTGGTTAGAGCGTTGGGCCAGTAACCGAAAGGTTGCTAGATCGAATCCCCGAGCTGACAAGGTAAAAATCTATCGTTCTACCCCTGAACAAGGCAGTTAACCCACGGTTCCTAGGCCGTCATTGTAAATAAGAATTTGTTCTTAACTGACTTGCCTGGTTAAATAAAGGTTAAATAATTATCTGCAACAGTGTTAAACAGAGAAGTAAAACAATTTAGGCAGAGTTCCTCTGTCCAGTGTCTGTGTTCGTTTGCCAATCTTAATCTTTTCTTTTTATTGGCCAGTCTGAGATATGGCTTTTTCTTTGCAACTCTGCCTAGAAGGCCAGCATCCCGGAGTCGCCTCTTCACTGTTTGACGTTGAGACTAGGGTTTTGCGGGTACTATTTAATGAAGCTGCCAGTTGAGGACTTGTGAGGCGTCTGTTTCTCAAACTAAACACTAATGTTCTTTCTTTTCTGGTTAGCGCCAGTTTGCGCTGTTCTGTGAAGGGAGTAGTACACAGCGTTGTACCAGATCTTCAGTTTCTTGGCAATTTCTCGCATGGAATAGCCTTCATTTCTCAGAACAAGAATAGACTGACAAGTTTCAGAAGAAAGTACTTTCTTTCTGGCCATTTTGAGCCTGTAATCGAACCCACAAATGCTGATGCTCCAGATACTCAACTAGTCTAAAGAAGGGCAGTTTTATTGCTTCTTTAATCAGGACAACAGTTTTCAGCTGTGCTAACATAATTTCAAAAGGGTTTTCTAATGATCAATTAGCCTTTTAAAATGATAAACTTGGATTAGCTAACACAACGGGCCATTGGAACACAGGCGTGAGGTTGCTGATAATGGACCTCTGTTCGCCTATGTAGATATTCCATAAAAAATCAGCCGTTTCCAGCTACAATAGTCATTTACAACATTAACAATGTCTACACTGTATTTCTGATCAATTTGATGTTATTTTAATGGACTTTTTTTTATGCTTTTCTTTCAAAAACAAGGACATTTCTAATTGACCCCAAACTTTTGAATGGTATTGTGAATCTGATACTGGCATCAACCAATTCAGATTACGATTATCCAATATTAAATTATTCAGATGTGGCGTAGTCGGACGGTAAGTTCGGATGTAGCGTAGTCGGATGGTTGATTCGGACGTGGCGTAGTCGGACGGTAGATTCGGACGTGGCGTAGTCGGACGGTGGATTCGGACGTGGCGTAGTCGGACGGTAGATTCGGACGTGGCGTAGTCGGACGGTGGATTCGGACGTGGCGTAGTCGGACGGTGGATTCGGACGTGGCGTAGTCGGACGGTGGATTCGGACGTGGCGTAGTCGGACGGTAGATTCGGACGTGGCTTAGTCGGACGGTAGATTCGGACGTGGCGTAGTCGGACGGTAGATTGCTTAGGGACAGAGGTGGAAAGGGACACCGAAACATTTTTAAGTTGCTCTTTACGAATCCCTCTGTCAGATCTAGATACAGTGCCTTCAGAAAGTATTCATACCCCTTTTCCACATTTTGTTGTGTTACAGCCTGAATTTAAAATGGATTTAATTGCGATTTTGTGTCACTGGCCTACACACAATACCCCAGAATGTCAAAGTGGAATTATGTTTAGTCATTTTTACAAGTGTAGTTAAAAAGGAAAAGCTGAAATGTCTCGAGTTAATAAGTATTCAACCCCTTTGTTATGGTAAAGCTAAATAAGTTCAGGAGTAAAAATGTGCTGAACAAATCACATAATAAGTTGCATGGACTCAGTGTGAAATAATAGTGTTTAACATGATTTTTGAATGACTACCTCATCTCTGTACCCCACACATACAATTATCTGTAAGGTCCCTCAGTCGAGCAGTGAATTTCAAACACGGATTCAACCACAAAGACCAGGGAGGTTTTCCAATGCCTCGTAAATAAGGTAAATATTGAATATCCATTTGAGCATAAAGTTATTAATTACACTTTGGACGGTGTATCAATACACCCAGTCACTACAAAGACACAGGCGTCCTTCCTAACTCAGTTGCCGGAGAGGAAGGAAACCGCTCAGGGATTTCACCATGAGGCCAATGGTGACTTTAAAAGAGTTACAGAGTTTAATGGCTGTGATAGCAGAAAACTGAGGATGGATCAACATTGTAGTTACTCCACAAAACTAACTTAAATGACAGAGTGAAAAGAAGGAAGCCTGTACAGAATACAAAATATTTCACAACATGAATCCTGTTTACAACAAGGCACTAAAATAAAACTGCAAAAAATGGGGCAAATCCAACACATCACTGAGTACCACTATTCATATTGTCAAGCATGGTGGTGGCTGCATCATGTTATGAGTATGCTTGTCATCGACAAGGACTAGGGATTTTTTTTTATTTTTAGGATAAACAGAAACGGAATAGAGCTAAATCCTAGAGGAAAACCTGGTTCAGTCTGCTTTCCAACAGACACTGGGAGACAAATTCACCTTTTCAGCAGGACAATAACGTAAAACACAAGGCCAAATAAACACTGGAGTTGCTTAACGAGACGATATTGAATATTCCTGAGTGGCAGAGTTAGTTTTATTAAATTGGCTTGAAAGTCTATGACAAGACATGAAAAATGTCAATGATCAACAACCAATTTTTTTTAAATAATGTGCAAATATTTTACAATCCAGGTGTGCAAAAAAAACTCTTAGAGACTTACCCATAAAGACTGATCGGTGAGAATACCCGGCAATTTAATCCATTTTGAATTCAGGCTGTAACACAACACCATTTTGAATAAGTCACTGTATATTATAACCAATCAGAGACGCCATCATCATTCAGCATAGGCTTCTTTAACCAACATTTAGTAATAATCAGAATGCCCACCGCGTTGCTTTGAGAAGCCAAAGTTTACAATAAAATCAAACTTCTGGCATTTAAATGAATCAGTCCAGCTGATTTTCAGAGTCTCTCTAAAAACAACCAAACTATCTATGTTCAGTAAGTTACTCTCTGTTTCAAACCAGCCCTTACAGTATCTTTTTAATTGTTTTATAGTTGCACGGTTTCCCAGTGACCTGGAAACATTTTAGGCCTTGAACGAGGATGTGACTTTAAAACAAGAGTCAGTGAGGGTTATCTGTTAAGGGGCCAGGATTGAAATCCCATCACTTGTTTTTAGGGATTTCATATTGATTTCAAATTGTAGAGCAGAGGATAAGTAGGACCAGTTGTTGATGGTGTTCAGTGATAATGTATAAATGTGTGATAATGACAGGGATAATGTAGTGCGGTGACCTAACTAACAGTGTTTTAAAAAAAAAAAAATGTTTTCTTGCAGAGTGGAGGACAAGAGGGATCTGCTGCTGTTTTTCAGCACCGTCAGGAGATTCTCTGACAGATGTGAAGACAGACGTAGAGCATTCCAGCACTTCCAGGTAGGACTCTACTTAGTCCTTTTTTACGGCTCGTTTCGGGCCCATGGGCCAACAAGGGGAAGCTCTCTCTTCGTGTGTGTGTGTGTGTGTGTGTGTGTGTGTGTGTGTGTGTGTGTGTGTGTGTGTGTGTGTGTGGACCCATGTCTTACACACCTGCCTCAAGGTATCGTCTTCCAGTCCAGGTGTGACTGCCGTTAAAACACTCCCCTAGTTGCTGTCGCAGTGGCAGGTCCATCTGGTGGAACCTGCCTAGACGTGTTCAAGATGCAAGGTTGCAGCAGAAACACACTCAACAATTTAAGTCAGACTAGAAACGCATATCTGTGAATGTTGAAGCCAGGCACTCAAATTGAATACATTCTCTACGAAGATGATGGAGAATGTGTTCGAAGGCGCCACCTTCACCCTTGGCCACCTTTGAATAACCACAACCAGTATTTGAACGTACTGTCCCAGTGAGTCCCAGGGAATATCTGACAAGGAAAAAACACTGAGTTTGGAAGTGTAGAAAATCTAGGAATGTTAACGTTAAGCAAGTGTTGCGTGGTCTCCCGACCCTGCCTGGTAGTTACAGAGACTGTTCTGACAAAGACGGATGGTTTAGACTGGTTTAGACTGGTTTAGACTGTTCCGACAAAGACGGATGTTTTGGACTGGTTTAGACTGGTTTAGACTGGTCCGACAAAGACGGATGTTTTGGACTGGTTTAGACTGGTTTAGACTGGTTTACGCATCCGTCTTTCTATCGTCAACATTTGAACTTATTTAAACTTTTAACCTCCCCGATACACATAAACACAGGAAACACGTCGTTTGTCCAACGAATGACTTCCACAGAGAAACAATAGACTTCTGTATTTCTGTCTGAACACTTCTTGGGTGGGAAGTGAGACGCTTGCTTTCTGCTGATATCAGTATGTTCTTAAACCTTATCTGATCAATGGTTTTACTGTGAGAGTGTTCAAAAATGATTTTATTGTGAGAGTGTTCAAAAATGATTTTACTGTGAGAGTGTTCAAAAATGATTTTACTGTGAGAGTGTTCAAAAATGATTTTACTGTGAGAGTGTTCAAAAATGATTTTACTGTGAGAGTGTTCAAAAATGATTTTACTGTGAGAGTGTTCAAAAATGATTTTACTGTGAGAGTGTTCAAAAATGGTCGTCAAACCTTTGCCAACCTGTCAAGCTGACAGATGAGCAGTGGTCTCACAGTTCCCGACTTCACGCCGTACTTGTCCTCCCGACTTCACGCCGTACTCGTCCTCCCGACTTCACGCCGTACTCGTCCTCCCGACTTCACGCCGTACTTGTCCTCCCGACTTCACGCCGTACTTGTCCTCCCGACTTCACGCCGTACGGTCTTTTGAGAATCAGGCTTGACTGGAGAAAAGTAGGAGTCCATGTCAGATGACTGTAATGCCTGTTTGGATGGCTGTGATGCCTGTTTGGATGGCTGTAATGCCTGTTTGGATGGCTGTGATGCCTGTTTGGATGGCTGTGATGCCTGTTTGGATGGCTGTAATGCCTGTTTGGATGGCTGTGATGCCTGTTTGGATGGCTGTGATGCCTGTTTGGATGGCTGTGATGCCTGTTTGGATGGCTGTGATGCCTGTTTGGATGGCTGTGAGGCCTGTTTGGATGGCTGTGATGCCTTTTTGGATGACTGTAATGCCTGTTTGGATGACTGTAATGCCTGTTTGGATGACTGTAATGCCTGTTTGGATGACTGTAATGCCTGTTTGGATGGCTGTGATGGCTGTTTGGATGGCTGTTTGAATGCCTGTTTGGATGGCTGTTTGGATGGCTGTTTGGATGGCTGTGATGCCTGTTTGGATGGCTGTGATGCCTGTTTGGATGGCTGTTGGGATGCCTGTTGTGATGCCTGTTTGTCAATAAAGTAAGGTCTACACCTGTTCTATTCAGCGCATGTGACTAATACAATTTGATTTGACAGACAATGATCTGTTGATGAGAGTGACAGGCTCTGTGGCGATTGTATTACTGTGATCAATAATGTGATCGATAAAGTTGTGAACGTGATCCGATCAGCGGGTTCTGTTCCCCTCTGGCTATTCAATAACGTCAATATAGATGCATTTGCAATATTGCTAAATGAACCCATCTGTTACCATATCTGTTATGATACTGAACCAAAATATAAACGCAACAATTTCAACTATTTTACGGAGTTACAGTTCATATAAGGAAATCAGTCAATTGAAATAAGTTTGTTAGGCCCTAATCTATAGATTTCACATGACTGGGCAGGGGCGCAGCCGTTGGTGTGCCTGGGAGGGTAGAGTCTAGCCAAGTCTACCCACTGGGGAGCCAAGCCCAGCCAATCAGAATGAATTTTTCCCCGCAAAAGGGCTTTATTAAAGACAGAAATACTCCTCAGTTTCATCAGCTGTCCAGGTGGCAGGTCTCAGACGATCCTGCAGGTGAAGAAGCCGGATGTGGAGGTCCTGGGCTGCCGTGGTTACACCAGGTCTGCGGTTGTGAGGCCGGTTGGACGTACTGCCATATTCTCTCTCCAAAAAAAAAAGACTGCACATTTTAAAGTGGCGTTTTATTGTCCCCAGCAGAAGGTGCACCTGTGTAATGATCATGTTGTTTAATCAGCTTCTTGATATGCCACACCTGTCAGGTGGATGGATTATCTTGGCAAATGAGAACTGCTCACTAACAGGGATGTAAACAAAATTTGTGCAAAATTTCAGAGAAATAAGGTTTTTGTGAATATTGGAAAATGTCTGGCCTCTTTTTTTATTTCATCCCATGAAACATGGGACCAACACTTTACATGTTGCATTGAAATGTTTGTTCAGTGTATAAAGACAATTGTGTCCTATAAGAAAAGCACTAATTTCTGATGATAAAATTATTGTGAGTGCTGTCTTGTTAGACTTCAGTGCAGCTTTTGACATTATCCCATCGTAGTCTGTTGCTGGAAAAACGTGTTATGGCTTTACACCTCCTGCTATAATGTGGATAAAGAGTTACATGTCTAACACAGAGGGTGTTCTTTAATGGAAGCCAATCCAACATAATCCAGGTAGAATCAGGCATTCTCCAGGGTACACACTATACATACACATGGATTTAGTACTGTAGATATGTGGTAGTGGTGAAGTAGGGGCCTGAGGGTTCACAGTCTGTTGTGAATGTGTTGTAATGTTTGTATGAACTGTTTGTATGAACTGCCTTAATTTTGCTGGACCCCAGGAAGAGTAGCTGCTGACTTGGCAGGAACTAATGGGGATCCATAATAAACCCCAGGAAGAGTAGCTGCTGCCTTGGCAGGAACTAATGGGGATCCATAATAAACCCCAGGAAGAGTAGCTGCTGCCTTGGCAGGAACTAATGAGGATCCATAATAAACCCCAGGAAGAGTAGCTGCTGCCTTGGCAGGAACTAATGGGGATCCATAATAAACCCCAGGAATAGTAGCTGCTGCCTTGACAGGAACTAATGGGGATCCATAATAAACCCCAGGAAGACTAGCTGCTGCCTTGGCAGGAACTAATGGGGATCCATAATAAACCCCAGGAAGAGTAGCTGCTGCCTTGGCAGGAACTAATGGGGATCCATAATAAACCCCAGGAAGAGTAGCTGCTGCCTTGGCAGGAACTAATGGGGATCCATAATAAATACAAATATACCCATTATATCACTTGTATATCCACAGAGTGTATATTTAAAAACACCTTCCTAATATTGAGTTTCACCACCCCACTGGGGGATGGACTCTATAAGGTGTTGAAAGCGTTCCACAGGGATGCTGGCCCATGTTGACTCCAATGCTTCCCCACAGTTGTGTCAAGTTGGCTGGATGTCCTTTGGGTGGTGGACCATTCTTGACACACACGGGAAACTGTTGAGTGTGAAAAACCCCAGCAGCGTTGCAGTTCTCGATACAAACCGGTGCGCCTGGCACCTACTACCATACCCTGTTCAAAAGCACATAAATCTGTTGTCTTGCCCATTGACCCTCTGAATGGACACACATACACAATCCATGTTTCAATGGTCTCAAAGGTTAAAGAAGGCTTTTTAATCTATCTCCACCCCTTCATCTACACTGATTTTTGAAGTGGATTTTTTAACAAGTGACATCAATAAGGGATCATATCTTTCATCTGGTCAGTCTGTCATGGAAAGAGCAGGTGTTCTTAATGTTTTGTCCACTCAGTGTCTAACTTACATCACGTGAAATATTCTGATCCTAATTCTACACAGTAGGATCCAGTCATTTGCCTTTTAGCTTCTGGCTGGTAGGTCATTTATGATTGGTTGTTCCCATATTGGTTGGTAGATAATGAATGATTTTGATGTGTGTGTGTCTGTGTGTGAGAGAGAGAGAGAGATCTGCAAGCATGTTTTATATGAAGATGGTAAAGGACTCTAATGAAAGATTTGGAAATCAAACTGCGGGGCCATATGGAAACCATTCTCCTACTTGGAGGATGTATTGGTCGTGTCTGCCAAATTGGCCGGTCCGAAGGAATAACATAAACCCAGTTTTTCCATGTGTGCTGAAACCGTAGATATTTGCTTCTCTTGCAGTTAATAGTTTGTTGTTTTATTAATGACACTGGGAAAACAAAAAGTTAATTATTTTTTTTTTTGGTCGACTTTCATGCATGGACACGTCAAAGCAGAGTTTTTTTTAAATTTAATTTGTATTAAAATATTTAAAAACACAGCCGAAGTCTTAAAAAAAAAAAAAAAAGTGTACATCATATTTGTTTATTCACATAGGTAATAATTCCTAAAAATGAGTAATTATGATTAAAATAAAAGGACTTAAGAAAATATTACCTCCTCTCATTTTACAATTTTTAAATTCAAAGTTTACGATGTTGTGAGCACAGTCACATTCGGTTCACATCACTATATACGTATTTCAAAGATGTATATTTAATCATCAACTTGTACTTGAGTTGTTAAGTTAGGAACCAGTTTACATGAAAGTAATTCACAGAATTCGGAGGAAAGCCAAAAAGCTTGACTTAACGTTTTTTTTTTTAAAGAAGTCAAAACACTATGCAAAAGCAAACATTCAAAGAAAAGGTGTATTTACAAAGTCTTCAAAGAAAACAGGTGATTCGTTCAAAGCCTTGTAGCCAACGTAGCCTAGCTTGCTAATGTGAGATTACTAGCGTTTCAGTCCCAGCCGCTAGTCTTCTGAAAGAGACTGAGAAAGACCTGGGTACAATTATTATTATATTTTTTTACAGAAGAACATTCAGACATAAATGGAGTATGGTGTAGATTCGTCTTGTCTTTGTCAAGTAGAAAAGGGAATCGTTTTGGATCCTTTCGTAACGTTCATAATAACATTTCACCCGACTGTATACACCCCTGTAGAAGTTCTATTGAACCTTTTTTTATTTTTTTTATTTAACCAGGAAGTCCAAAATGACGTCAGAACAGAAGACCTCTTTTCCCCAAGGGAGTTTAGTCTTTAGCGGTACTGTCCCACGGGGAGAGACTTGAGGCAGGTGAAGCTGTTTGGGTACTTGGACAGCAGCACCGGGTTCCCATCCAACCTCACCTCCATCAGGTTGGGTCTTATGTAGTACGTGTTGTTGCCCTTGCAGAACGTCTCGAAGCTGATATCCGTGATGTTGTTGTTCTGTATGGTAGAGAGAAGATGGAAGACCAAAGTTTAGAATCATGATTACTCTAGGACCCTCCGATGGTGCCAACAAAACTATATGGGTCTCGCAGTCGGGATTAGAGTCGCAGTCGGGATTAGAGTCGCACAATTCTGGGAAATTTCCCAGAATTCTCATGTTTTTCAGAAATCCCATTTTGGAGGATTCCCGTCGAAATGATGAGGACGGTAAGTAGAGAGGGAATCCTCCAACTGAGTTAGCCTCTAACCAGGAAGTCAAAAAAACGTATGTGGTACTGACCTGCAGGTGGACAATACGGACGTTTTCCGGGATCACCGGTACAGCCTCCAGCGCATTGTCTCCCAGAAACAGGTTGATCAGCTTCTCCAGTTTCTGCATGGTGGAAACAGTGAGAGCAAAAATAAACCAGCATTTACAGTGCTTTGCAAAAGTATTCATGGATTTCTTCACGTTATTGTGTTTTACAAAGTGGGATTAAAATGGATTTACTTTGTAACTATCTACACTAAATATTCTGTAATGTCAAAGTGGGAGAAGTGGATGTGGATTATTTTTTTTTTTTCTAAGATAAATTAAAAAAATGGACAACTAAATATTCAGAAACCCCTTTTTTTCAGACAATCCTAAATTAGTTGAGGAGTAAAATTTGACTTAACAAATCACATAATAATACATTACTTAAGCTCACTGTGTGAAATAGTAGGGGTTTGACATGATTTGTTTTACATTCAACATCTGTAAGGACCCTCAGTCAAGTAGTGAATTTCAAGCACAGATTCAACTACAAAGACCAGGAAGTTTTTCGATAAAACCTCCATAAAGAAGGGCAGTGATTGGTAGATGGTTGAAACAATAACAAATCAGACATTGAGTATCTATTTAAGCATGGTCAAGTTAATAATTATGCTGTGGATGATTTCTTAAACCACCTAAAAACATCAAAGATACCGTCAACCTTCTGAACTTAGCTGCAGGACAGGAATGTAACCGCTCAGGGTTTTCACCATGAGACCATTTTGGGGGATTTTAAAAACAGTTACAGAGTTTAATGGCTGTGAAATGGAGAAAACTGAGGATGGATCAACAACATTATAGTTACTCCACGATAATGACTTAAAATAATACAAATATACAGTAAGAAATATTCCAAAACATGCATCTGGTATGCAACAAGGCACTAAAATAATACTGCAAAGGAATACTGTTTTTGGCCTAAATGCAAAGCCTTATGTTTGGGACAAATCCAACACATCGCTGAGTAACTGCCTCTTTAATTTCAAGCATGGTGGTGACTGCATCATGGGATGGGGTATGCATGACATCGGAGAAGGACTAGGGAGTTTTTCAGGATAAAAATAAATGAGATGTGGCTAAGCACAGGCAAAATCCTATAGGAAAACCTTCTTCCTGTCTACTTTACACCAGCATCTGTGAGATGAATTCAACTTTCAGGTGGACAATAAGGCCAAATCTACACTGGAGTTGCTTACCAAGAAGTCATTGAATGTTCCTGAGTGGCCAAGTTAGTTTTGACTTAAATCGGCTTGAAAATCTATGGCAAGACTGTCTAGCCATGATCCCCCCCCCCCCAACATCTTGAAAGAGCTTGGAAGAATTTTGAAAAGAATAATGGCCAAATATGTCCAGACTAACCCAAGAACACTCACGGCTGTAATGACTCTTATAGACCAACCCAAGAAGACTCACGGCTGTAATGACTCTTATAGACTAACCCAAGAAGACTCACGGCTGTAATGACTCTTATAGACCAACCCAAGAAGACTCACGGCTGTAATGACTCTTATAGACCAACCCAAGAAGACTCACGGCTGTAATGACTCTTATAGACTAACCCAAGAAGACTCACGGCTGTAATGACTCTTATAGACTAACCCAAGAAGACTCACGGCTGTAATGACTCTTATAGACTAACCCAAGAAGACTCACGGCTGTAATGACTCTTATAGACTAACCCAAGAAGACTCACGGCTGTAATGACTCTTATAGACTAACCCAAGAAGACTCACGGCTGTAATGACTCTTATAGACTAACCCAAGAAGACTCACGGCTGTAATGACTCTTATAGACTAACCCAAGAAGACTCACGGCTGTAATGACTCTTATAGACTAACCCAAGAAGACTCACGGCTGTAATGACTCTTATAGACTAACCCAAGAAGACTCACGGCTGTAATGACTCTTATAGACCAACCCAAGAAGACTCACGGCTGTAATGACTCTTATAGACCAACCCAAGAAGACTCACGGCTGTAATGACTCTTATAGACCAACCCAAGAAGACTCACGGCTGTAATGACTCTTATAGACCAACCCAAGAAGACTCACGGCTGTAATGACTCTTATAGACTAACCCAAGAAGACTCACGGCTGTAATGACTCTTATAGACCAACCCAAGAAGACTCACGGCTGTAATGACTCTTATAGACCAACCCAAGAAGACTCACGGCTGTAATGACTCTTATAGACCAACCCAAGAAGACTCACGGCTGTAATGACTCTTATAGACTAACCCAAGAAGACTCACGGCTGTAATGACTCTTATAGACCAACCCAAGAAGACTCACGGCTGTAATGACTCTTATAGACCAACCCAAGAAGACTCACGGCTGTAATGACTCTTATAGACCAACCCAAGAAGACTCACGGCTGTAATGACTCTTATAGACTAACCCAAGAAGACTCACGGCTGTAATGACTCTTATAGACCAACCCAAGAAGACTCACGGCTGTAATGACTCTTATAGACTAACCCAAGAAGACTCACGGCTGTAATGACTCTTATAGACCAACCCAAGAAGACTCACGGCTGTAATGACTCTTATAGACCAACCCAAGAAGACTCACGGCTGTAATGACTCTTATAGACTAACCCAAGAAGACTCACGGCTGTAATGACTCTTATAGACCAACCCAAGAAGACTCACGGCTGTAATGACTCTTATAGACTAACCCAAGAAGACTCACGGCTGTAATGACTCTTATAGACTGACCCAAGAAGACTCACGGCTGTAATGACTCTTATAGACCAACCCAAGAAGACTCACGGCTGTAATCAATGCCAAAGGAGTTTCTAACATGTATTGACTCATGGAGCTGAATACATATGCAGCCACTACGTTTTTGTTATAAAATGTTATATATATTTCGACTACAGAGTATTTTGTTCAGATTGTTGACCAACAAAAAAAAAAAAGGATATTCACAGAATTTTAATCCCACCTTGTAATTCGAAAAAGAAAATGTGCAGAAATCCAGAGGGGTCAGGGGATTTGTCCAGGCAAAGCTCAAATCAGCCACCTAATGTGCCTCAGTGGCTATGTACCTTTTAGGTGCTTGTCAAGCCTGACGAAACAATGCACTCAATAAAAGCAGCCAGGAAATCTATCTGTATTTCATGTCCTTTCCACTGTACCTTGAAGGCGTTCGCCTTGACCCCTTTGGTTTTGAGCCGGTTGTGGTTGGCGTTAAAGGTGG
Source organism: Salmo salar (assembly GCF_965601325.2). NCBI lineage: Eukaryota > Metazoa > Chordata > Actinopteri > Salmoniformes > Salmonidae > Salmo > Salmo salar. The sequence goes on along the minus strand of NC_138312.1, from coordinate 61,910,232 downwards.
TGAGCTTGCCGGGTAGCATGGGCAGCTTGACAAGTTGGTTCTCAGCCAGATTGAGTTCCTCCAGCAGGGTCAGTTTAGAGAACGCTCCTTCCTCAATCTCTGAGATCAGGTTCCCCGTTAGGTCGATTCTCTTCAGAGTCACTGAGGAAGAAAACCACCCCCCCCCCACAAAAAAAACAACCTAGAATTATAATATAAGTTAGATCTTTTGATTTTTTTTTTTACTCAATCTAGATTTAGAATAAACACACGTCGGGTCATTGACGTAGAATGAATTAGAACTTAATTGTCCATTTTGGAGGTTACAAACTGCAGTATTGTTGTTTTCTGTTAACACAACACTACTAAGCTTTAGGCCTAGCTCTCATAGATCAAGTGAGTTACACAATATTTAGATTTGGTCTGCCCACATGTACGCGCCAGACACATGCATCTTCCTTCTGACAGTTAGGCCTTTTTTGTTTAAACTTCTGCGTTGTAAATGTAAAGACAAGATGGAGACCTGGAAGAGTTTGCCCCCCCCCCCCAAAAAAAAATACATCTCGTCAGCTTTTAAATCTAGCTGTGTTTTTACTTATATCAGTGGAGGGCCTGGCCTGGAGGGGGGCCAGGAGGGCCGAGCCTGGAGGGCCTGGAGGGGGCCCGCATAACATCCACAAATATATCCAACTAAAAGAAGCATTTATATATCCACCATATGTCTACAGACCCTCCTCAATGCCATGAAAATGTCCATTTTTTAAATCTTTTTATTTCTTAATTTCCTGAATGAATTTTCCTCAACATGGTTGTCTTCCAGCTAGTGTATTAGGGAGACTGTGGGAAGAATGTTTGATAAGACAGCAAGCCAAAGGAAACCTGAAAGACAGAATCACCTAAGCAAAGTACTGTACATTTTTCCCAAAGTTCCCATGTTTTTATAAATCCCAGTTGAAGTGATATCTGGTTTCTTAAGGTAATAAGCAGGCAGGAAATTCTCCAACTAGGAATCATTCAACCCGGGATATCTGGAGGAGAAAAAAAACCCCCGTAAATTCAGAACTGTGGGGAAAGTTCCCCCTGAATGTTTCACCCCCCCCCCCCCCCCCCATACCGATATCTGCAAAGTCTTTATTGGTGATCTTCTTGATTTTGTTATAGCGTGCGTAGAGGTAGGCAGTCTCCTTGGGCAGGGTGGGCACAGCAGTCATCTCTGGGACGACCTCCTCACAGTACACAGAGCCGGTCAGACACACACACAGCAGGCATGTTGGCAGCTCTGGAGACACAGAATGAATTTCATTGTTTTTATTTGATTTTATTTAGATGTCCAGCCGTATCATTATCATTTATCTTTTTGTAGAAATGATTCTGAAATGATTTATTCATTTACAATAGCACTGGCTATGGTTGTCTAAACTGTTCACATGTTGGGTGTGTTAGTTTAACAACATGGTCAATGCTCCTCTAGAAGCCAAGTCCTGGTAACCCGGATATCATGGCTCTAGAAGCCAAGTCCTGGTAACCCGGATATCATGGCTCTAGAAGCCAAGTCCTGGTAACCCAGATATCATGGCTCTAGAAGCCAGGTCCTGGTAACCCGGATGTCATGGCTGTAGAAGCCAGGTCCTGGTAACCCAGATATCATGGCTGTAGAAGCCAAGTCCTGGTAACCCGGATATCATGGCTGTAGAAGCCAAGTCCTGGTAACCCGGATATCATGGCTGTAGAAGCCAGGTCCTGGTAGCCCAGATATCATGGCTCTAGAAGCCAAGTCCTGGTAACCCGGATATCATGGCTCTAAAAGCCAAGTCCTGGTAGCCCAGATATCATGGCTGTAGAAGCCAAGTCCTGGTAACCCGGATATCATGGCTGTAGAAGCCAAGTCCTGGTAACCCGGATATCATGGCTGTAGAAGCCAAGTCCTGGTAACCCGGATATCATGGCTCTAGAAGCCAAGTCCTGGTAACCCGGATATCATGGCTCTAGAAGCCAAGTCCTGGTAACCCGGATATCATGGCTCTAGAAGCCAAGTCCTGGTAGCCCAGATATCATGGCTGTAGAAGCCAAGTCCTGGTAACCCGGATATCATGGCTCTAGAAGCCAAGTCCTGGTAGCCCAGATATCATGGCTGTAGAAGCCAAGTCCTGGTAACCCGGATATCATGGCTGTAGAAGCCAGGTCCTGGTAGCCCAGATATCATGGCTCTAGAAGCCAAGTCCTGGTAACCCGGATATCATGGCTCTAGAAGCCAAGTCCTGGTAGCCCAGATATCATGGCTGTAGAAGCCAAGTCCTGGTAACCCGGATATCATGGCTCTAGAAGCCAAGTCCTGGTAACCCGGATATCATGGCTGTAGAAGCCAAGTCCTGGTAACCCGGATGTCATGGCTCTAGAAGCCAAGTCCTGGTAACCCGGATATCATGGCTGTAGAAGCCAAGTCCCGGTAACCCGGATGTCATGGCTCTAGAAGCCAAGTCCTGGTAACCCGGATATCATGGCTCTAGAAGCCAAGTCCTGGTAACCCAGATATCATAGGTGCCTCTGTTACTATAATGGAGGATATAGCCAAGCAGTGAGGTTTCTCTCCTCTAAGTAATGCTTTTAAAAAGCTCAGCTGCTGCCTGCTGTATAGAGTAGACAACATGGTCCTGAGCAGACCTGGGTTCAAATACCAGGACACTGGAGAGGAGGCAGGGAGGGTAGGAGAGGAGGTAGGAGAGGAGGCAGGCAGGCAGGGAGGGAGGGAAGGAGGGTAGGAGAAGAGGCAGGGAGGGTAGGAGAGGAGGTAGGAGAGGAGGCAGGGATGGAGGGAAGGAGGGTAGGAGAAGAGGCAGAGAGAGGTAGGAGAGGAGGTAGGGCAGGAGAGTAGGAGAGGAGGCAGGGAGGGAGGGAAGGAAGGTAGGAGAAGAGGCAGGGAGGGAGGGAAGGAGGGTAGGAGAGGAGGCAGGGAGGGAGGGAAGGAGGGTAGCAGAGGAGGCAGAGAGAGGTAGGAGTGGAGGTAGGGAAGGAGAGTAGGAGAGGAGGGAGGGATGGTAGGAGGGTAGAAGAAGAGGCAGGGAGGGCGGGTAGGAGAGGAGGTAGGGAAGGAGGGTAGGAGAGGAGGCAGTGAGAGGTAGGGGAGGAGGGTAGGAGAGGAGGTAGGGAGGGAAGGAGGGTAGGAGGAGAGGCAGGGAGGGAGGTTAGGAGAGGAGGCAGTGAGAGGTAGGGAAGGAGGGTAGGAGAGGAGGCAGTGAGAGGTAGGGAAGGAGGGTAGGAGAAGAGGCAGGGAGGGAAGGAGGGTAGGTGGAGAGGCAGGGAGGGAGGTTAGGAGAGGAGGCAGTGAGAGACAACGGAAGAAGAGGCATGTAGGACTGTTGTCTTACCTGAGGCGTCACCCCCAGCTGGGGCGTTGTCTGGTTCATCAGCAGGCAGGAACACCATGCTGGAGTCATAGTCCTCTCCCAGCCACAACGCTGCTGCCACTCTCTAGTGGAGGATATAATAACACTGTTAGGGTTAACACTGTAGAGTGACACTGTAAGGGTTAACACTGTAGAGTGACACTGTAAGGGTTAACACTGTAGAGTGACACTGTAAGGGTTAACACTGTAGACTGACACGGTTAGGGGTAACACTGTAGAGTGACACTGTAAGGGTTAACACTGTAGACTGACACTGTTAGGGGTAACACTGTAGACTGACACTGTAAGGGTTAACACTGTAGACTGACACTGTAAGGGTTAACACTATAAGGGTTAACACTGTAAGGGGTAACACTGCAGAGTGACACTGTTAGGGTTAACACTGCAGAGTGACACTGTTAGGGTTAACACTGCAGAGTAACACTGCAGAGTGACACTGTTAGGGGTAATACTGCAGAGTAACTTTTTATTTATTTATTTATTTAACCTTTATTTAACCAGGAAGGGCTCATTTGAAATCTCTTTTTCAAGAGCGTCCTGGCCAAGATAGGCAGCGCCAAGTCATTACACAATTACATCCAGACAACATGGAAAAACTACAAGTAATCTAGTAAAAACCAATAGAATTCACAAGAGTATAACAAAATCATAAAACAGCAAATTAAAAACATTGACAGGTCAGGGAATCAGCCTCAAAATCCTTCGTCAGTGATTTAAAAACATCAATCGGGACGAGTTCTTCCAGTTTAACAGTATTTTGTAAGGCGTTCCAAGCCGATGGCGCAGAGTACATAAAAGCCCTTTTACCAAATTCAGTTCGGACATTTGGAACAGTTAGCAGGATAAAGTCCAGCGAACGAAGAGAGTACCCACCACATTTCTGAACAATAAAAATGCCCAAATAAAAAGGTAGTAAACCCAAAATGGCTTTGTAAATAGAAATATATCAGTGACTGAGCCTACGAGTGACTAGAGAAGGCCAGCCAACCCTGGTATACAAAGTGCAGTGGTGCGGAAGGGTTTTGCAGTTTTAAAATAAATCTCAAAGTGCCATGGTAAAGGGTGTCAATTGATCTCAAACACTGAGCGGAAGGATTCATATATAAAATATCCCCATAGTCTAGTAAAGGCATAAATGTAGCTGATACTACCCTCCTCCTGGCTTCAAAAGAAAAACAGGCCTTATTCCTAAAATAAAATCCCAATTTCATCTTCAATTTTTTTGCAAGTTGTTGAATATGCAATTTTAAAGAGAGGCCGTCATCAATTAAAATTCCCAGATATTTATATGAGGTTACAACCTCAATCTCCTTGCCCTGACAGGTAGTAATAGGTGAAAGGTTCAGAGATCTATTTCTTGCTTTAGAAAACACCATTAGTTTAGTTTTGTCAGTATTGAGGATAAACTTCAATTGACATAAGGTATGTTGAACAGTATAAAAAGCCGTTTGCAAGTTCTGGAAAGCTTTTGTGAGAGACGAGGCACAACAATAAATAACAGTATCATCAGCATAAAAGTGAAGTTGCGCATTTTACAATTTTTTTTTCTAAATTATTTATATAAATAGTGAATAAGAGGGGACCAAGTACAGAGCCCTGGGGCACACCATTACAGACAGACAATTTAACAGACATGAGCCCATCAAATTGAGTGCACTGAGTTTTATCAGACATATAGTTAGCAAACCATGCAACTGCATGCTCCGAAAGACCTACACTCGACAATCTCTGCCTCCAGTATAGCATGATCAACTGTGTCATAAGCCTTAAAGAGATCAATAAAAAGTGAGACACAGTGCTGTTTTTTTGTCAGGGGTTTCAGTGATATCATTTAAAACCGTCATGGCTGCTGTAATTGTGCTATGCTTCTTCCTGAAGCCCGATTTTGGTATGTTGATAAAATAGAGTTAGTATATAAAAACTATTTTAGCTGTTCACTCACAAGGGTTTCAAGTATTTTCACCAGGGGTGACAGCTTTGAGATTGGCCTATAATTATTTAAAAGAGTTTTAAAAAGTGGTAGGACAAATGCTGATTTCCAGATCTTTGGAATTTCATTACATTTCAGAGTTAAATTGAACAGATGCGTAAGTGGTACAGCTATGAAATCAGCTGCCAGATTTTAAAAAGCAGGGATCCAGAAGATCGGGACCTGCAGGTTTTCTCTGATCTAAGGATTTCAGGGCTTTATGTACCACCTGCACTGAGAATGGCAAAAAGCTTAAAGTTTGACCAGCTCTCACTGGTTCATCCACACAGGGTTGTACAGAGACAGAGGACACTGAATCAAACAGCCTACCAGATGATACAAAGTGCTGATTTTGAAACAATTCAGCATTTCAGTTTAGTCAAATACAGCAACAGAGTCCTTCAATACACATGACGGTAATTCATTAACATCCCTGTTTCCAGACATAGACTTTAATAGCCTTCCAAAACTTTCTAGGATAATTCAGGTTATCAGTGGTAACAGTGGTAACACTGTTAGGATTAACACTGTAGAGTAACACTGTTAGGATTAACACTGTAGAGTAACACTGTTAGGATTAACACTGTAGAGTAACACTGTTAGGATTAACACTGTAGAGTAACACTGTTAGGATTAACACTGTAGAGTAACACTGTTAGGATTAACACTGTAGAGTAACACTGTTAGGATTAACACTGTAGAGTAACACTGTTAGGATTAACACTGTAGAGTAACACTGTTAGGATTAACACTGTAGAGTAACACTGTTAGGATTAACACTGTAGAGTAACACTGTAAGGATTAACACTGTAGAGTAACACTGTAAGGGGTAACACTGTAGAATAACACTGTTAGGATTAACACTGTAGAGTGACACTGTTAGGATTAACACTGTAGAGTAACACTGTTAGGATTAACACTGTAGAGTAACACTGTAAGGGGTAACACTGTAGAATAACACTGTTAGGATTAACACTGTAGACCGACACTGTTAGGGGTAACACTGTAGACTGACACTGTAGAGTAACACTGTTAGGATTAACACTGTAGAGTGACACTGTTAGGATTAACACTGTAGAGTAACACTGTTAGGATTAACACTGTAGAGTAACACTGTAAGGGGTAACACTGTAGAATAACACTGTTAGGATTAACACTGTAGACCGACACTGTTAGGGGTAACACTGTAGACTGACACTGTAGAGTAACACTGTTAGGATTAACACTGTAGACCGACACTGTTAGGGTTAACACTGTTAGGGGTAACACTGTAGAGTAACACTGTTAGGATTAACACTGTAGACCGACACTGTTAGGGGTAACACTGTAGAGTAACACTGTTAGGGGTAACAGTGCAGAGTGACACTGTTAGGATTAACACTGTTAGGGGTAACACTGTAGAGTAACACTGTTAGGATTAACACTGTAGATTAACACTTAGGGTTAACACTGTAGAGTGACACTGTTAGGGTTAACACTGTAGAGTGACACTGTTAGGGGTAACAGTGCAGAGTGACACTGTTAGGATTAACACTGTTAGGGGTAACACTGTAGAGTAACACTGTTAGGGGTAACACTGTAGAGTAACACTGTTAGGATTAACACTGTAGATTAACACTGTTAGGGTTAACACTGTAGAGCGACACTGTTAGGGTTAACACTGTAGAGTGACACTGTTAGGGTTAACACTGTAGAGTAACACTGTTAGGGGTAACACTGTAGACTGACACTGTTAGGGGTAACACTGTAGAGTAACACTGTTAGGATTAACACTGTAGATTAACACTGTTAGGGTTAACACTGTAGAGTGACACTGTTAGGGTTAACACTGTAGAGTGACACTGTTAGGGGTAACACTGTAGACTGACACTGTTAGGGGTAACACTGTAGAGTAACACTGTTAGGATTAACACTGTAGATTAACACTGTTAGGGTTAACACTGTAGAGTGACACTGTTAGGGTTAACACTGTAGAGTGACACTGTTAGGGTTAACACTGTAGAGTAACACTGTTAGGATTAACACTGTAAGGGTTAACACTGTTAGGGGTAACACTGTAGAGTAACACTGTTAGAATTAACACTGTAGAGTAACACTGTTAGGATTAACACTGTAGAGTAACACTGTTAGGATTAACACTGTTAGGACTAACACTGTAGAGTAACACTGTAGAGTAACACTGTTAGGATTAACACTGTAGAGTAACACTGTTAGGATTAACACTGTTAGGATTAACACTGTAGAGTAACACTGTTAGGATTAACACTGTAGAGTAACACTGTTAGGATTAACACTGTAGAGTAACACTGTTAGGATTAACACTGTAGAGTAACACTGTTAGGATTAACACTGTTAGGATTAACACTGTAGAGTAACACTGTAGCGTAACACTGTTAGGATTAACACTGTAGAGTAACACTGTAGAGTAACACTGGTAGGATTAACACTGTAGCGTAACACTGTTAGGATTAACACTGTTAGGATTAACACTGTAGAGTAACACTGTTAGGGGTAACACTGTAGCGTAACGCACACTGTCAGGGATTCAGGGCCTGGTTTCCGATAGCGACAGAATGTTAGGTTTACAAGTGTTTTAACGATGCATCTTTCCTACAACGTCCCGAAGATGTAACCTGCTGTTTTCCAGAACACCACGGAGAGCGAGACGGCCACTAAGTGCGTCGTTTATTCAAATGCTTAACCCAATATATCCCAGATTTGGCCCATCATTGTGCACGTGTTAGGCTACACATCATGAAATATGATAAGAATAGGCTTATAGCTTTACTGTTGACCTTCTAATGTAGTCATCTCGGGTTTTAATATGAAGCATATTTTTTTTTTATACGTTGGTTGTTCGTATCAAATGCAAAGACATTGGCAATTTTAGTTTTATTTAAAAAAAAATTACGCCGTCACAGAGAGAGGGATAAACCATGTGCTTGTAGGTTTTAGCGGAGATCTGCTTTCAATAATAGTGATGCGGGAGGTAAAAAAAAAAAAAAGGCTGTTATACAAGTGGCTCGAGGCTCGTTAGATTACGAGCCTCAGACCACTTGCGAGCGATTTTTTATTTTAATTTTTTTACGAGCGTTTTCAAGTGCAAAGTTAAAAAATGTTTATAATAAAAATGTTTTTTTTTTAGGAAACAGCTTGGAAATTTAACGGTGCTCCTACGAATGTTCTAAGGAAGTACTTAGTCTTAAGATGCTTTTGAGAAACAAGGCCGTGGACAGGAAACACGTGCAACTTTCAGTTCATATGGTACATTTTGCAGCAAGTAGACAGACCCGTGAAGACAAGACACTTATTCACACTGTTTGTCTCATCGCTTGCTTTTGTATTTGGCAGAGCACCGTCATACAATCTCCATCTTCTCCAGTAATCCGGCAGCTTTTGTTACCATGGTTACCCTTTTTTGTAAGAATTTTAAATAATAACATATTTCGATGTCAGACACACTAAAGAGAAGTTGCGTATTTTAAACCCTGCTCTCCAGGTGTCCTGCCCGCTGCCTCAATAAAATAATGACTCTTCCCCCATGTCCATGAGATCTGTTTTAACCCTGAACTATTATCGCCACTGGTTGTCAACTGGTGTGGAGCCCAGCAGAGTGTAGCAGGCAGCAGTCAGGCTTTTCCAGGTGTTCAACTGCCTACTGAAATAATGAACTTCTCCAGGCTCTGACCCCTGACCCCTTGGCAGCTGTAGAAGGTCTGCTGTTTGGATAGGAGTTCTTCAGACTGGAAGCGATTCTCCATTCTGCTGATGTTTTGGAATGTTACCTAACCATTGTAGGAATATTCAAAAGGAATGTTGTGTTTGCTTGGTGGTCCCTGAGCTTTAACCCCCTTTGGCTTCAGAACCAGGGGCTGCTGTTTGGATGGGAGCTCTTCAGACTGGAATCAACCTAAGTTCCATTCGGTTCTGCTGGAGCCTTGGAATGTAAGCATACGTAATGTTCACAGAACATTCAAGACCTGAGCTTTTGGGTCCCTTGGCAGGAGGAGAAGGGTGGCCCCTTGGCAGGAGGAGAAGGAGGCAGGAGGAGAAGGATGGCCCCTTGGCAGGAGGAGAAGGAGGCAGGAGGAGCAGGATTGCCCCTTGGCAAGAGGAGAAGGATGGACCCTTGGCAAGAGGAGAAGGGTGGCCCCTTGGCAGGAGGAGAAGGGTGGCCCCTTGGCAGGAGGAGAAGGGTGGCCCCTTGGCAGGAAGAGAAGGGTGGCCCCTTGGCAGGAGGAGAGGGGTGGCCCCTTGGCAGGAGGAGAGGGGTGGTCCCTTGGCAGGAGGAGAAGGGTGGCCCCTTGGCAGGAAGAGAAGGGTGGCCCCTTGGCAGGAAGAGAAGGGTGGCCCCTTGGCAGGAGGAGAAGGGTGGCCCCTTGGCAGGAGGAGAAGGGTGGCTTCTTGGCAGGAGGAGAAGGGTGGCCCCTTGGCAGGAGGAGAAGGAGGCAGGAGGAGAAGGATTTCTCCTTGGCAAGAGGAGAAGGATGGACCCTTGGCAAGAGGAGAAGGATGGCCCCTTGGCAGGAGGAGAAGGGTGGCCCCTTGGCAGGAGGAGAAGGGTGGCCCCTTGGCAGGAGGAGAAGGGTGGCCCCTTGGCAGGAGGAGAAGGGTGGCCCCTTGGCAGGAGGAGAAGGGTGGCCCCTTGGCAGGAGGAGAAGGGTGGCCCCTTGGCAGGAGGAGAAGGGTGGCCCCTTGGCAAGAGGAGAAGGGTGGCTTCTTGGCAGGAGGAGAAGGGTGGCCCCTTGGCAGGAGGAGAAGGGTGGCCCCTTGGCAGGAGGAGAAGGGTGGCCCCTTGGCAGGAGGAGAAGGAGGCAGGAGGAGAAGGATTTCTCCTTGGCAAGAGGAGAAGGATGGACCCTTGGCAAGAGGAGAAGGATGGCCCCTTGGCAGGAGGAGAAGGGTGGCCCCTTGGCAGGAGGAGAAGGGTGGCCCCTTGGCAGGAGGAGAAGGGTGGCCCCTTGGCAGGAGGAGAAGGGTGGCCCCTTGGCAGGAGGAGAGGGGTGGCCCCTTGGCAGGAGGAGAGGGGTGGTCCCTTGGCAGGAGGAGAAGGATGGCCCCTTGGCAGAAGGAGAAGGATGGCCCCTTGGCAGGAGGAGAAGGGTGGCCCCTTGGCAGGAGGAGAAGGGTGGCCCCTTGGCAAGAGGAGAAGGGTGGCCCCTTGGCAGGAGGAGAAGGATGGCCCTTTGGCAAGAGGAGAAGGGTGGCCCCTTGGCAGGAGGAGAAGGGTGGCCCCTTGGCAAGAGGAGAAGGGTGGCCCCTTGGCAGGAGGAGAAGGAGGCAGGAGGAAAAGGATGGCCCCTTGGCAGGAGGAGAAGGAGGCAGGAGGAGAAGGATTTCTCCTTGGCAAGAGGAGAAGGATGGACCCTTGGCAAGAGGAGAAGGGTGGCCCCTTGGCAGGAGGAGAAGGGTGGCCCCTTGGCAGGAGGAGAAGGGTGGCCCCTTGGCAGGAGGAGAAGGGTGGCCCCTTGGCAGGAGGAGAAGGGTGGCCCCTTGGCAGGAGGAGAAGGGTGGCCCCTTGGCAGGAGGAGAAGGATGGCCCCTTGGCAGAGAGACCAGGGGAGCTGTTTGTATGGGAGTTCTCTGGATTGGAACGTCAGTTCTGCTCCATTGGGACTGTGCTGGGACTCCATTGGGACTGTGCTGGGACTCCATTGGGACTGCGTTGGAACGTTACCTAACGTTGTAGGAACGTTTTTAATTTATTTAAGGATTATAAGTAGTAGACTGCTCCAGTTGGAGACAACATTACATACATTTACAAATGATTGAGGCTAAAACCAAAATAATACCCAATGGTTTATTTCCATCGTGGTCCTCTTTTGGCAAAAATATGTCAGGTTGGCAAGATTGACACGGTTCACTCCGATTTGACACGACGGTTCACTCCGATTTGACACGACGGTTCACTCCGATTTGACACCACGGTTCACTCCGATTTGACACGACGGTTCACTCCGATTTGACACGACGGTTCACATCCGATTTGACACCACGGTTCACTCTGATTTGACACGACGGTTCACATCCGATTTGACATGACGGTTCACTCCGATTTGACACGACGGTTCACTCCGATTTGACACCACGGTTCACTCCGATTTGACACGACGGTTCACTCCGATTTGACACGACGGTTCACATCCGATTTGACACGACGGTTCACATCCGATTTGACACGACGGTTCACATCCGATTTGACACGACGGTTCACTCCGATTTGACACCACGGTTCACTCCGATTTGACACCACGGTTCACATCCGATTTGACACGACGGTTCACATCCGATTTGACACCACGGTTCACTCCGATTTGACACGACGGTTCACTCCGATTTGACACGACGGTTCACATCCGATTTGACACGACGGTTCACTCCGATTTGACACCACGGTTCACTCCGATTTGACACGGTTCATTCAATGCAACGTATTTGGCCTCTTGGTAGCAGATAAGAAACCTCCGTTGTCCTCTATTGGAACGTTCCCTTCGTAGCTTCAACCCCGCAGCGCACACACACCAACTGATTGATGTGACTGCTGAATAATGTTATTTCCCCCCCCCCCCCCTCTTGCTTTGTTTTCTCTATATGTCCATATTATCTTTGATAAGCTACCCAGGAAACGGCTGAATATAGCCCATATTACTATATGTAGCCTTAGAAATAAGGTTCATGAAATCAATAACTAGCTAACATCAGATGACATTCATATATTAGCCATTTCTAAGACTCACTTAGTTAATTCCTTTGATACAGCAGTAGCAATACAAGGACATAACATCTATAGAAGAGACAGGAATGCTTATGGGGGAGGTGTTGCTGTATATATTCACAGCCATATCCCTGTAATGCTTAGAGAAGATCTTATGTCAAGTGTTATTGAAGTGTTGTGGTTGCAGGTTCACTTGGCACATCTAAAGCCTTTTCCTTTGGGGTGTTGCTATAGGCCACCAAGTGCTAACAGTCAGTATCTAAATAATATGTGTGAAATGCTTGATAGTGTATGTGATGTAAACAGAGAGGTCTACTTTCTTGGGGACCTGAATATCAACTGGTTTTCATCAAGCTGTCCGCTCAAGAGGAAGCTTCTTACTGTAACCAGTGCCTGTAATCTGGTTCAGGGTATTAATCAACCTACCAGGGTGGTTACAAACACTACAGGAACAAGATCATCCACATGTATCGATCACATTTGTACTAATACTGTAGAACTTTGTTCTGAAGCTGTATCCGTACCCATTGGATGCAGTGATCACAATATAGTGGCTATATCCAGGAAAGACAAAGTTCCAACAGCTGGTGCCTAAAATAGTGTATAAGAGATTATACACAACAGATTTTTTTTTTTTTTTTTCAGACTCTTATGTGGAGGATGTTAAAAAATAATTGTTGGTCTGATGTGATTAATGAGGAGCATCCAGATGCTGCACTTGATGAATTTATGAAATTGCTTCTTCCAATTATTGATAAACAAGCACCTGTTAAGAAACTGACAGAAATGTTATGGCTCCGTGGATTGGTGAGAAATTTAAAAACTGTATGGTTAAAAGAGATTGGGGCAAAAAGGAGTGGCAAATAAGTCTGGCTGCACATCTGACTGGCTGCAAATTGAGAAATGATGTGACTAAACTCAACAAAGGAATAAGAAACTGTTTTATAATGCCCAAGATCAATGATATAAAGAATGACGGAAAACAAAAAAAATTAAGTACTTTAAATGAAATTATGGGCAGAAAGACAAATTCAACTCCATCTTTCATCGAATCAGATGGCTTATTCATCACAAAACCATTTGATGTTGCCAATTATTTTTTTTTAGGATTACTTCATAGGTAGAGGAAATGCCAAGAACAAACAGTGTGGGAGAGGTGGAAAAATTATTATTATAGATCAATAATGACAAACCTCCTGGCATTGACAACTTAGATGGAAAGCTACTGAGGGTGGGAGCTGACTCTAAAGCCACTCCAATCTATCATATCTTTAATCTGAGCCTAGAGGAAAGTCTTTGTCCTCAGGCCTGGAGGGAAGCCAAAGTCATTCCACTACCCAAGAGTGGTAAAGCCGGCCTTTACTAACAGCCGACCTATCAGCTTACTGCCGACACTTAGCAAACTGTTGGAAAAAATAGTGTTTGACCAAATACAAAGCTATTTGTCTCTAAACAAATTAACAGACTTTCAGCATGCTTATAGAGAAGGGCACCCAACATGTACTGCACTGACACATGACTGATGATTGGTTGAAAGAAATTGATAATAAGATTGTGGGAGCTGTACTGTTAGATTTCAGTGGCGCCTCTGATTAATAATGACCTTAAAACCTGTTGGGGCTCGGGGGCAGTATTGAGAAATTTTGAAAAAAACATGTGCCCATTTTTAACTGCCTCCTACACCAACTCAGAAGCTAGGATATGCATATTATTAACACATTCGGATAGAAAACACTCTGAATTTTCTAAAACAGTTTGAATGGTGTCTGTAAGTATAACAAAACTCATATTGCAGGCAAAAACCTGTGAAAAATAGATAAAAAAAATGTGAATTTTGTGACTGTACTATTTAGTGTCATTGTTTTATAGATACCATAGTGAGAAAGGATTCATTTCGCAACACCTACGGCTTCCACTAGATGTCAACGATCTTTATAAAGATGTTTGAAGCGTCTATGATAAACAGAGAGCAAATTAGAATGCAAGGAAGTTGACATGTCATCACTTCATTTTTTGGCGCCTGCGCATAAATCTGAGAAGCGTGAGTTTGTCATTAATTGTTTATCAAGACATAGGATAGGTTGTGTGAAAATATTACTGATGTTTAACGTTAAAAATGGACCAAAAGATTAATGCTAAACAAGGTTTGACATGTTTGAACGAACGTAAATAGATTATTTACTAGGTTTTTTTAGCTTTTCGGCGTGATTTTACAACCCCCCCCACCACGTTTTGTGGGAGCATAATGAACGCTAACTACTTGGTGTTATTTGGACATAAATTATGAACTTTGTCAAAAGAAACCACATTTGTTCCGGACCTGGGATTCCTGGCAGTGCCTTCTGATGGAGATAATCAAAGGTAAGGGGATATTTACAATGTTATTATCGATATTAGATGATGCTAACTGTATAGCATAGCTTATTGTTCTTAGCATAGCACCCCGTTTATTGCAAAATGTGATTTCCCAGTAAAGTTATTTTGATATCTGGCCATTCGGTAGCAATTACGAGATGATAATATATTATTCTTTGAATGACAATATTATAATTTACCAATGTTTTCGAATAGTAATTTTGTTATGTTCACCGGAAGCATTTCAGAGAAGAAAAAAATCTGAATTTCACGCTACTGTAAAATGCTGTTTTTGGATATAAATATGAACTTGATGGAACAAAAAATGCATGTATTGTATAACATAATGTCCTAGGAGTGTCATCTGATGGAGATTGACAAAGGTTAGTGCATAATTCTAGCTGGTTTCTGCTTTTGGTGACGCCTGTCCTTGAATTGAAAATGGATGTTTGTACTTTTGTGGCTATGTACTGTCCTAACATAATCTAACTTTATGCTTTTGCAGTAAAGCCTCTTTGAAAATCGAACAATGTGGTTAGATTAAGGAGATGTTTATCTTTTAAATTGTGTAAAATAGTTGATTGTTTGAGAAATTGAAATTATTAGATTTTTGATGTTTTGAATTTCCAGCCTTGTTAGCAATCCCGACTCGGGGTTCATTGCTAACCTGTAGCCCCTGTTGTTGAGAAAACCAATGTGTTATGGCTTTTCAACCTCTGCCATATCGTTGATTCAGAGCTATTTATCTAATAGAATTCCAAAGGGTTTTCTTTAAGGAAGCGTCTCTAATGTTAAATATGTAAAGTGTGGTGTACCGCAGGGCAGCTCTTTAGGCCCTCTACTCTTTTCTATTTTTACCAATGACCTGCCGCTGGCATTAAACAAAGCATGTGTGTCCATGTATGCTGATGATTCAACCATATACGCATCAGCAACCACAGCTAATGAAGTCACTGAAACCCTTAACAAAGATTTGCAGTCTGTTTTGGAATGGGTGGCCAGTAATAAACTGGTCCTGAACATCTCTAAAACTAAGAGCATTGTATTTGGTACAAATCATTCCCTAAGTTCTAGACCTCAGCTGAATCTGGTAATGAATGGTGTGGCTGTTGAACAAGTTGAGGAGACTAAAATACTTGTTGTTACCTTAGATTGTAAACTGTCATGGTCAAAACATATAGATTCAATGGTTGTAATGGTCTTTATTTTTATTTATTTAACCTTTATTTATGATGGGGGAGAGGTCTGTCCGTAATAAAGAGATGCTCTGCTTTTTTTTGACAGCACACTCCACAAAGCAAGTCCTGCAGGCTCTAGTTTTGTCTAATCTTGATTGTGGTCCAGTCGTGTGGTCCAGTGCTGCAAGGAAATACCTAGTTAAGCTGCAGCTGGTCCAGAACAGAGCGGCATGTTCATAATTGTTATCAGATGGCTAATATGCATGCCAGTCTCTCTCTTGTTTCTATAAGAACCGTTTTGTTAGAAGTTCCAAAATAGTTTGCATAGTCAACTTGCACAAGGCATTGACCCCCACCAGGGGTCTTTTCACTGTCTCCAGGTCGAGAAGGAAGTGTACAGTATTGTGCAGAGCCATGAGTGCATGGAACTCCCCTCATAATCATATTTTAATTTCTTATTTAACCTTGTATTTAACTAGGCCTGTCTGTTAAAAATCTTCTTTACAATGATTTACAACAAATTCTTATTTACAACGTTTAGTGGCAGACTGACTGATTTTTACCTTGTCATCTCGGGGATTGGATCCAGCAACCTTTCGGTTACTGGCCCAACGCTCTAACCACTAGGCTACATGCTGGTTACTGGCCCAACGCTCTAACCACTAGGCTACCTGCTGGTTATTGGCCCAACGCTCTAACCACTAGGTTACCTGCTGGTTACTGGCCCAACGCTCTAACCACTAGGTTACCTGCTGGTTACTGGCCCAACGCTCTAACCACTAGGCTACCTGCTGGTTACTGGCCCAACGCTCTAACCACTAGGTTACCTGCTGGTTACTGGCCCAACGCTCTAACCACTAGGTTACCTGCTGGTTACTGGCCCAACGCTCTAACCACTAGGCTACCTGCTGGTTACTGGCCCAACGCTCTAACCACTAGACTACCTGCTGGTTACTGACCCAACGCTCTAACCACTAGGCTACATGCTGGTTATTGGCCCAACGCTCTAACCACTAGGTTACCTTTCGGTTACTGGCCCAACGCTCTAACCACTAGGTTACCTGCTGGTTACTGGCCCAACGCTCTAACCACTAGGTTACCTGCTGGTTACTGGCCCAACGCTCTAACCACTAGGTTACCTGCTGGTTACTGGCCCAACGCTCTAACCACTAGGCTACCTGCTGGTTACTAGCCCAACGCTCTAACCACTAGGTTACCTGCTGGTTACTGGCCCAACGCTCTAACCACTAGGTTACCTGCTGGTTACTGGCCCAACGCTCTAACCACTAGGCTACCTGCTGGTTACTGGCCCAACGCTCTAACCACTAGGCTACCTGCTGGTTACTGTCCCAACGATCTAACCACTAGGTTACCTGCTGGTTACTGGCCCAACGCTCTAATCACTAGGCTACCTGCTGGTTACTGGCCCAACGCTCTAACCACTAGGCTACCTGCTGGTTACTGGCCCAACGCTCTAACCACTAGGCTACCTGCTGGTTACTGGCCCAGCGCTCTAACCACTAGGCTACCTGCTGGTTACTGGCCCAACGCTCTAACCACTAGGCTACCTGCTGGTTACTGGCCCAACGCTCTAACCACTAGGTTACCTGCTGGTTACTGGCCCAACTCTCTAACCACTAGGCTACCTGCTGGTTACTGGCCCAACGCTCTAACCACTAGGCTACCTGCTGGTTACTGGCCCAACGCTCTAACCACTAGGCTACCTGCTGGTTACTGGCCCAACGCTCTAACCACTAGGCTACCTGCTGGTTACTGGCCCAACGCTCTAACCACTAGACTACCTGCTGGTTACTGGCCCAACGATCTAACCACTAGGTTACCTGCTGGTTACTGGCCCAACGCTCTAACCACTAGGCTACCTGCTGGTTACTGGCCCAACGCTCTAACCACTAGGCTACCTGCTGGTTACTGGCCCAACGCTCTAACCACTAGGTTACCTGCTGGTTACTGGCCCAACGCTCTAACCACTAGGTTACCTGCTGGTTACTGGCCCAACGCTCTAACCACTAGGTTACCTGCTGGTTACTGGCCCAACGCTCTAACCACTAGGTTACCTGCTGGTTACTGGCCCAACGCTCTAACCACTAGGCTACCTGCTGGTTACTGGCCCAACGCTCTAACCACTAGGCTACCTGCTGGTTACTGGCCCAACGCTCTAACCACTAGGCTACCTGCTGGTTACTGGCCCAACGCTCTAACCACTAGGCTACCTGCTGGTTACTGGCCCAACGCTCTAACCACTAGGCTACCTGCTGGTTACTGGCCCAACGCTCTAACCACTAAGCTACCTGCTGGTTACTGGCCCAACGCTCTAACCACTAAGCTACCTGCTGGTTACTGGCCCAACGCTCTAACCACTAAGCTACCTGCTGGTTACTGGCCCAACGCTCTAACCACTAGGCTACCTGCTGGTTACTGGCCCAACGCTCTAACCACTAGGTCGATTTGTTTATATAGCGCAAGTGAACAGCAAACCTGGTTAAAACAACAGATAAAGCAACACCTCACAGCACAACGCCTCTCCCCCATGTGACCTACTTGTTGTGTGTATGAACTGATAGACACACACACACACACACACACACACACACACACACACACACACACACACACACTACCTGTTCATGTTTTTAAATGTATGTAAATTGTAAAGAATTTTGTCTGTCTTTTTCATTATTTGTCTGACCCAATTAAGACTAGCTGTATCTGGCGTTGGCTAATGGGGATCAAAATAAGGTATTTTATTTGAAGTTGTAGGAACATTCCAGGAACGTTAACTGTTTTCTGGGTGAGCCCTAAGCTTCGGCCCCTTGGCAACAGGAGAAGCGTGGGCCCCTTGGCAACAGGAGCAGCAGGGCCCCTTGGCAACAGGAGGAGAAGCGTGGGCCCCTTGGCCAACAGGAGGAGAAGCGTGGGCCCCTTGGCAACAGGAGGAGCGGGGCCCCTTGGCAACAGGAGGAGCAGGGCCCCTTGGCAGGAGAAGCGTGGGCCCCTTGGCAACAGGAGGAGCAGGGCCCCTTGGCAGGAGGAGGAGCAGGGCCCCTTGGCAGGAGGAGAAGCGTGGGCCCCTTGGCGGCAGGAGGAGAAGCGTGGGCCCCTTGGCAACAGGAGCAGCGGGGCCCCTTGGCAACAGGAGCAGCGTGGGCCCCTTGGCAACAGGAGGAGCGTGGGCCCCTTAGCAACAGGAGGAGCGGGGCCCCTTGGCAACAGGAGCAGCGGGGCCCCTTGGCAACAGGAGCAGCGGGGCTCCTTGGCAACAGGAGGAGAAGCGTGGGCCCCTTGGCAACAGGAGGAGAAGCGTGGGCCCCTTGGCAACAGGAGGAGAAGCGTGGGCCCCTTGGCAACAGGAGGAGAAGCGTGGGCCCCTTGGCAACAGGAGGAGAAGCGTGGGCCCCTTGGCAACAGGAGGAGCGGGGCCCCTTGGCAACAGGAGGAGCGGGGCCCCTTGGCAACAGGAGGAGCGTGGGGCCCTTGGCAACTGGAGGAGCGGGGCCCCTTGGCAACAGGAGGAGCGTGGGGCCCTTGGCAACTGGAGGAGCGGGGCCCCTTGGCAACAGGAGGAGCGTGGGCCCCTTGGCAGCCAGACCGGGGCTGCTGTTTGGATGAGAGTTCTTCAGACTGGAACTTCCATTGTACTAGAGCAGCGGCAGAGCCTCCAGGGCCAGAGCCTCCAGGGCCAGAGCCTCCTGTAGCAGCAGCCCTGTCCCTACTCTGCTGACTAATCATTAATGAGTGTCTGGAGCTCTAGGCAGACCGACAGCCCAGCTGTTAGACGTAGACTGGGGGAGAGAGGAATTAAGACAGGGCCAATACGCTGACTCCTTCCAAATGGGGCTGCTTCCAATGAAATGGGACAGAGTCCAACGCTATGGTTTGATTTCTCAAATAAAGGGAAGAAAAGGAACTACTGGGATGTATTATTGCTGTAAGAATATGAATCAAAAGGTGGAACAATGAAATGCTACTGACAAACTAATGTAATGTTACTCAAGTCTTGGTGTAGATCAGTTGTTTATTGTTTACTAGTGTATGAATAAAACAATGTTTGCGTTTAAAAAAAAAAAAGAAAGTTGGATGTTCAAAAGGAAAGTGGATTATTAGTTTTCAAAGTATAAATCACAAATGTTTAAGGAAATTGATTTTGTAAATTATTTGTTACATAGTTAAAGATTATATATTGAATATAACATTTATCCTTTAATTGTATCATTAGAAAAATAATAATGACATTAACATTAAATAATAATATGACATTAAATAATAATATTATTAAATAATTAAATGATTTAATTGTATTATTATTAAATAAATCCCAGCTACAACCTGGCAAGATGTTTTTGAAATTACTTGATTTAATCAAACTATGAGCAGGTATATTTAAGAATTATAACTTATCATTAACCTCTTTTATTAATGATTTTACTATAGTTAGTC
The DNA here is from genome assembly GCF_965601325.2 of Salmo salar. Lineage (NCBI taxonomy): Eukaryota > Metazoa > Chordata > Actinopteri > Salmoniformes > Salmonidae > Salmo > Salmo salar. The sequence goes on along the minus strand of NC_138312.1, from coordinate 61,890,177 downwards.
ATTAATACTAGAAAATAAAACGTGATCAAGTCAGCTTATAAGCCTACCTTAGACCTCCTTGCGTCCAGATAGGCTTCTCTATTGGGCAGTACATCCTGTTGTTCCAGTCGGAGTGTTGATTCCTGGTTAAAGTGTTTCCCAGTTGAGCAGAGCACCCACGGCGACGGTATAAAGGACAAGAGTAATAATACTCTCAGAGTTCCCATCGTGTCCCTGTATGTGTTTGGTGTGTTCAGTAGCTGCTGGGGATAGTAGTAGTAGTAGTAGTAGTAGTGCTGGGCTATTTTCTCAGTGGCAGGTTGTGTGTAAAATGTGATCTGTCAAATCAGTATTTAAAGCCTGCACAAGTAGCTTCCAGGCGATTTCTTGAAGCACGGGAGAGTTTATGCAACAGACTTTAACTCTTTGGTTGCCAATTCAGAGAAACCTCTTCTCCACTCTGCTGCTGCTAGTCTGGTGGTGCTCTCTGCTGCTGCTAGTCTGGTGGTGCTCTCTGCTGCTGCTAGTCTGGTGGTGCTCTCTGCTGCTGCTAGTCTGGTGGTGCTCTCTGCTGCTGCTAGTCTGGTGGTGCTCTCTGCTGCTGCTAGTCTGGTGGTGCTCTCTGCTGCTGCTAGTCTGGTGGTGCTCTCTGCTGCTGCTGCTGCTGCTAGTCTGGTGGTGCTCTCTGCTGCTGCTGCTGCTAGTCTGGTGGTGCTCTCTGTTGCTGCTAGTCTGGTGGTGCTCTCTGCTGCTGCTGCTGCTAGTCTGGTGGTGCTCTCTGTTGCTGTTGCTGCTAGTCTGGTGGTGCTCTCTGCTGCTGCTGCTAGTCTGGTGGTGCTCTCTGCTGCTGCTGCTGCTAGTCTGGTGGTGCTCTCTGCTGCTGCTACTGCTAGTCTGGTGGTGCTCTCTGCTGCTGCTAGTCTGGTGGTGCTCTCTGCTGCTAGTCTGGTGGTGCTCTCTGCTGCTGCTGCTAGTCTGGTGGTGCTCTCTGCTGCTGCTAGTCTGGTGGTGCTCTCTGCTGCTGCTAGTCTGGTGGTGCTCTCTGTTGCTGCTGCTGCTAGTCTGGTGGTGCTCTCTGCTGCTGCTGCTGCTAGTCTGGTGGTGCTCTCTGTTGCTGCTAGTCTGGTGGTGCTCTCTGTTGCTGCTGCTGCTAGTCTGGTGGTGCTCTCTGCTGCTGCTGCTGCTAGTCTGGTGGTGCTCTCTGCTGCTGCTGCTGCTAGTCTGGTGGTGCTCTCTGCTGCTGCTAGTCTGGTGGTGCTCTCTGCTGCTGCTAGTCTGGTGGTGCTCTCTGCTGCTGCTAGTCTGGTGGTGCTCTCTGCTGCTGCTAGCACAGAAAAATATGCAGCATTACAATGCTCAAAAAGCTTAATCACTTTTACTGTGAAACTCTGGAGTTCTGGCTGATAACCACAAGTATTTAGTTGAGTGGAATGGGAGTCTGTGGTGGTCTTGGTAAAGTGTGTGTGTGTGTGTGTGTGTGTGTGTGTGTGTGTGTGTGTGTGGTGTTGGGAATGGCTGTGGCACCTTTTAGTAATAGCTCCAGCAATAACTGATTTATTTAGTATCTACTTTTACAAGCTGTTTTTCAAATCTGGTCGGTTCCCAGCTCTGGTCTGAGTAACGGGACATTATCTTATTAGAAATGGCACGTTATTATCCTTACAAAATGGATTTATGAGATTAGAATTGGAAGGATCTCACAGTTTTTAGAAAGTGATGAAGTTAGTATTTATTTCCTTTAGAATAATTAATTAGCCGCGCGGTCTAAGACACTGCGTCGCTGTGTTGTGGCGTCGCTGCAGCCTGGAGTTCCGAACGCATGTCTTGACCCTTCGCATCTCCTCAGTCCGTTGAGGGAGTCGCCGCGATGAGACAAGATCGGAATCACGATATTTGGGAGAAAAATAACAAATAAAAAAATAAATACAAATAATTAAATAATAATACTTTGGTCTAGCAGGTGGTTAGAGTGGAGGGGCGGCAGGGTAGTCTAGTGGTTAGAGTGGAGGGGCGGCAGGGTAGCCTAGTGGTTAGAGTGGAGGGGCGGCAGGGTAGTCTAGTGGTTAGAGTGGAGGGGTGGCAGGGTAGCCTAGTGGTTAGAGTGGAGGGGAGGCAGGTAGCCTAGTGGTTAGAGTGGAGGGGAGGCAGGTAGCCTAGTGGTTAGAGTGGAGGGGCGGCAGGGTAGTCTAGTGGTTAGAGTGGAGGGGAGGCAGGTAGTCTAGTGGTTAGAGTGGAGGGGCGGCAGGGTAGTCTAGTGGTTAGAGTGGAGGGGCGGCAGGTAGCCTAGTGGTTAGAGTGGAGGGGAGGCAGGTAGTCTAGTGGTTAGAGTGGAGGGGCGGCAGGGTAGTCTAGTGGTTAGAGTGGAGGGGCGGCAGGTAGCCTAGTGGTTAGAGTGGAGGGGCGGCAGGTAGCCTAGTGGTTAGAGTGTAGGGGCGGCAGGGTAGTCTAGTGGTTAGAGTGGAGGGGCGGCAGGTAGCCTAGTGGTTAGACTGTAGGGGCGGCAGGGTAGTCTAGTGGTTAGAGTGGAGGGGCGGCAGGTAGCCTAGTGGTTAGAGTGGAGGGGCGGCAGGGTAGCCTAGTGGTTAGAGTGGAGGGGCGGCAGGTAGCCTAGTGGTTAGAGTGGAGGGGCGGCAGGTAGCCTAGTGGTTAGAGTGGAGGGGCGGCAGGTAGCCTAGTGGTTAGAGTGGAGGGGCGGCAGGTAGCCTAGTGGTTAGAGTGGAGGGGCGGCAGGTAGCCTAGTGGTTAGAGTGGAGGGGCGGCAGGTAGCCTAGTGGTTAGAGTGGAGGGGCGGCAGGTAGCCTAGTGGTTAGAGTGGAGGGGAGGCAGGTAGCCTAGTGGTTAGAGTGGAGGGGCGGCAGGGTAGTCTAGTGGTTAGAGTGGAGGGGCGGCAGGTAGCCTAGTGGTTAGAGTGGAGGGGAGGCAGGGTAGTCTAGTGGTTAGAGTGGAGGGGCGGCAGGGTAGCCTAGTGGTTAGAGTGGAGGGGCGGCAGGGTAGCCTAGTGGTTAGAGTGGAGGGGCGGCAGGTAGCCTAGTGGTTAGAGTGGAGGGGCGGCAGGGTAGCCTAGTGGTTAGAGTGGAGGGGCGGCAGGTAGCCTAGTGGTTAGAGTGGAGGGGCGGCAGGTAGCCTAGTGGTTAGAGTGGAGGGGCGGCAGGTAGCCTAGTGGTTAGAGTGGAGGGGCGGCAGGTAGCCTAGTGGTTAGAGTGGAGGGGCGGCAGGTAGCCTAGTGGTTAGAGTGGAGGGGAGGCAGGTAGCCTAGTGGTTAGAGTGGAGGGGCGGCAGGGTAGCCTAGTGGTTAGAGTGGAGGGGCGGCAGGGTAGCCTAGTGGTTAGAGTGGAGGGGAGGCAGGTAGCCTAGTGGTTAGAGTGAAGGGGCGGCAGGGTAGCCTAGTGGTTAGAGTGGAGGGGCGGCAGGGTAGCCTAGTGGTTAGAGTGGAGGGGCGGCAGGGTAGCCTAGTGGTTAGAGTGGAGGGGCGGCAGGGTAGCCTAGTGGTTAGAGTGGAGGGGCGGCAGGGTAGCCTAGTGGTTAGAGTGGAGGGGAGGCAGGTAGCCTAGTGGTTAGAGTGGAGGGGCGGCAGGGTAGCCTAGTGGTTAGAGTGGAGGGGCGGCAGGGTAGCCTAGTGGTTAGAGTGGAGGGGAGGCAGGTAGCCTAGTGGTTAGAGTGAAGGGGCGGCAGGGTAGCCTAGTGGTTAGAGTGGAGGGGCGGCAGGGTAGCCTAGTGGTTAGAGTGGAGGGGCGGCAGGGTAGCCTAGTGGTTAGAGTGGAGGGGCGGCAGGGTAGCCTAGTGGTTAGAGTGGAGGGGCGGCAGGGTAGCCTAGTGGTTAGAGTGTAGGGGGGGTAGGTAGCCTAGTGGTTAGAGTGGAGGGCCGGCAGGTAGCCTAGTGGTTAGAGTGGAGGGGTGGCAGGGTAGCCTAGTGGTTAGAGTGGAGGGGCGGCAGGTAGCCTAGTGGTTAGAGTGGAGGGGCGGCAGGTAGCCTAGTGGTTAGAGTGGAGGGGCGGCAGGTAGCCTAGTGGTTAGAGTGTTGGGCTAGTAACCGAGAGGTTGCAAGATCGAATCCCCCGAGTTGACAAGGTACAAAATCTTTCGTTCTGCCCCTGAACAAGGCAGTTAACCCACTGTTCCCCGGTAGGCCATCATTGTAAATAAGAATTTGTTCTTAACTGACTTGCCTAGTTAAATAAAGGTTAAATGAAACTTTTGAGGAGAGTCCTATGGGGTAATAGGCTGCTATTTGGGACTGTCACTGTATTCATTCCCCAGGCAGCGAATGGGAGGACAGCGAGGGTATTGTCAGGCAGCGAATGGGAGGGCAGCGAGGGTTTTGTCAGGCAGCGAATGGGAGGGCAGCGAGGGTATTGTCAGGCAGCGAATGGGAGGACAGCGAGGGTATTGTCAGGCAGCGAATGGGAGGGCAGTGAGGGTATTGTCAGGCAGCGAATGGGAGGACAGCGAGGGTATTGTCAGGCAGCGAATGGGAGGACAGCGAGGGTATTGTCAGGCAGCGAATGGGAGGGCAGCGAGGGTATTGTCAGGCAGCGAATGGGAGGGCAGTGAGGGCATTGTCAGGCAGCGAATAGGAGGGCAGTGAGGGTATTGTCAGGCAGCGAATGGGAGGGCAGTGAGGGTATTGTCAGGCAGCGAATGGGAGGACAGCGAGGGTATTGTCAGGCAGCGAATGGGAGGGCAGCGAGGGTATTGTCAGGCAGCGAATGGGAGGACAGCGAGGGTATTGTCAGGCAGCGAATAGGAGGGCAGTGAGGGTATTGTCAGGCAGCGAATGGGAGGACAGCGAGGGTATTGTCAGGCAGCGAATGGGAGGGCAGCGAGGGCATTGTCAGGCAGCGAATGGGAGGACAGCGAGGGTATTGTCAGGCAGGTCACTTCCATAACAGGAAATTTGCAGTAGAGAGGAGGAAACAAAATACCAATGACTACAATAAACACTGGCTCAAGTCTCCTTAAGTTTAACAGTATGTGTTTCCACAGAGTAGAGGGGTTTTAATAGAGTCCCCTCCTAGGAGAGGGGTTTTAATAGAGTCCCCTCCTAGGAGAGGGGTTTTAACAGAGTCCCCTCCTAGGAGAGGGGTTTTAATAGAGTCCCCTCCTAGGAGAAGGGTTTTAACAGAGTCCCCTCCTAGGAGAGGGGTTTTTAACAGAGTCCCCTCCTAGGAGAGGGGTTTTAATAGAGTCTAGGGGTTTTAATAGAGTCCCCTCCTATGGAGAGGGGTTTTAATAGAGTCTCCTCCTAGGAGAGGGGTTTTTAATAGAGTCCCCTCCTAGGAGAGGGGTTTTAATAGAGTCCCCTCCTAGGAGAGGGGTTTTAACAGAGTCCCCTCCTAGGAGAGGGGTTTTAATAGAGTCCCCTCCTAGGAGAGGGGTTTTAACAGAGTCCCCTCCTAGGAGAGGGGTTTTAACAGAGTCCCCCCCTAGGAGAGGGGTTTTAACAGAGTCCCCCCCTAGGAGAGGGGTTTTAACAGAGTCCCCCCCTAGGAGAGGGGTTTTAAACAGAGTCCCCTCCTAGGAGAGGGGTTTTAACAGAGTCCCCCCCAGGAGAGGGTTTTTAATAGAGTCCCCTCCTAGGAGAGGGGTTTTAATAGAGTCTAGGGGTTTTTAATAGAGTCCCCTCCTAGGAGAGGGGTTTTTAACAGAGTCCCCTCCTATGGAGAGGGGTTTTAATAGAGTCTCCTCCTAGGAGAGGGGTTTTTAATAGAGTCCCCTCCTAGGAGAGGGGTTTTAATAGAGTCCCCTCCTAGGAGAGGGGTTTTAACAGAGTCCCCTCCTAGGAGAGGGGTTTTAATAGAGTCCCCTCCTAGGAGAGGGGTTTTAACAGAGTCCCCTCCTAGGAGAGGGGTTTTAATAGAGTCCCCTCCTAGGAGAGGGGTTTTAAGAGTCCCCCCCTAGGAGAGGGGTTTTAATAGAGTCCCCTCCTAGGAGAGGGGTTTTAACAGAGTCCCCCCCTAGGAGAGGGGTTTTAACAGAGTCCCCCCCTAGGAGAGGGGTTTTAACAGAGTCCCCCCCTAGGAGAGGGGTTTTAACAGAGTCCCCCCCAGGAGAGGGGTTTTAATAGAGTCCCCTCCTAGGAGAGGGGTTTTAATAGATTCTAGGGGTTTTTAATAGAGTCCCCTCCTAGGAGAGGGGTTTTAATAGAGTCCCCTCCTATGGAGCCCTATAGTCTCACTGCTGAGCTGTATCCAGCTGCTGGAACCTGGAAGGTAGATAGATGTACTAGGACTGCTTCCCCAGAGCTGTATATGGCAAGGTATACAGTATCCTCTCTGGGTCTGTTCTGTGAATACTGTGCATTGTTATTGGCACCAGACGACAGGTTTAAATTAAATAAGACAGACCCCCCCCCCCCCCCCCCCCCCCTTTATAAACATAACCGCTTTGTCGCAGTGAAGTTTAAGGTCTAATGGGAAAAATGTTAAATGGAAAACATGTGAAACACACGCATGCAGACACACTCCTCCTCTATGGCACCTCAAGACAAGAAGGAAAGGGGGCCCCAGAAATAAACATTCAAGGAATGGAAACAAGGGGAGTGAAACTGAGGAATTACTGTTAAAGTGTGGTAGCACTTATGAAGGATCTGTAAACATTCACTATGCTGGCAAGTGTGCCAATAAAGCGGAAAATACATTTTTTTTTACTGTTGCTCATTTTCTGTCATACCTTTTTCTCTATCAGGGTGGTATTTCACTGCATGACAGGGAAGGTGAGATATGGAGAACATTAAAGCAGACAAGACCTGAGTTCAAGTACGATTTGAATTCTGCCTGGAGTGTCAGATGGGCAGGGGTTTGCAGTTTTGGGACCATTCTATTTGCACCAAACTGACAGGCAAGCTCAATCGAGCAAATCAAATAAATTTTTATTTGTCACATACGCCGAATACAACACATGTTGATGTGAGCCGTGACCAGCCTTTCGATGCACTTCATGGCTACAGATGTGTCGGTAGTCATTTAGGCAGGTTACCTTAGTGTTCATGGACACAGGGACTATGGTGGTCTGCTTGAAACATTTTGGTATTACAGACTCGGTCAGGGACAGGTTGAAAATGTCAGTGAAGACACTTGCCGGTTGGTCAGCGCATGCTCTAAGCCCTGCGGCCTTGTGAATGTTGACCTGTTTTTAGGTCTTACTCACATCGGCTGCGGAGGGCATGATCATACAGTCTTCCAGAACAGCTGATGCTCTCATGCATGCTTCAGTGTTGCTTGCATCGAAGCAAGCATAGAAGTAATTTAGCTTGTCTGGTAGGCTCGTGTCACTGGGCAGCTCGCGGCTGTGCTTCTCTTTGTAGTCTCTAATAATTTGCAAGCCCTGCCATATATGACGAGCGTCGGACGAGCGTGGGAGCCGGTGTAGTACGATTCAATCTTAGTCCTGTATTGATGCTTTGCCTGATTGATGATTTGTCTGAGGGCGTAGCGGGATTTCTTATAAGCGTCCGGGTTAGAGTCCCGCTCCTTGAAAGCGGCAGCTCTACCCTTTAGCTCAGTGCGGATGTTGCCTGTAATCCATGGCTTCTGGTTGGGGTATGTACGTACGGTCACAGTGGGGACGACGTCATTGACACACTTACTGATGAAGCCAGTGACTGATGTGGTGTCAATGCCATCTGAAAAATCCTGGAACATATTCCAGTCTGTGCTTGCAAAACAGTTCTGTGGCTTAGCATCTGCTTCATCTGACCACTTCTTTATTGACCAAGTCAATGGTGCTTAACTCTACCTAGAATTATGGTCAGATTTGCCAAATGGAGGGCGAGGGATAGCTTTGTACGTGTCTCTGTGTGTGAAGTTAAGGTGATCTGGTTGCACATTTAACATGCTGGTAGAAATGAGGTAAAACGGATGTAGGTTTCCCTGCATTAAAGTCCCCGGCCACTAGGAGCGCCGCCTCTGGATGTGTGTTTTCCTGTTTGCTTGTGGCCTTAGAGCGGCAGGTTGCCTTCTACGGGCGGCAGGTAGCCTTGTGGTTAGAGCGTTGGACTAGTAACAGAAAGGTTGCAAGATCAAATCTCCGAGCTGACAAGGTACAAATCTGTCGTTCTGCCCCTGAACAAGGTAGTTAACCCACTGTTCCTAGGCCGTCATTGAAAATAAGAATTTGTTCTTAACTGACTTGCCTAGTTAAATAAAGGAGAAAAATAATAATAATAATTGAGTGCAGTGGTAAATAGACAGCTACGACAAATATAAATAAACTCTCTTGGTAAATAGTGTGGTCTACAGCTTGTCATGAGATACTCTATCTCATGCGAGCAAAACCTTGAGACTTCCTTAATATTAGATTTCGTGCACCAGCTGTTGTTTACAAATATACACAGACCGCCACCCTTTGTCTTACCGGAGGCAGCTGTTCTATCTTGCCGACGCAGTGTAAACCCCGCCGGCTGTATTTTATCCTTGTCGTCGCTCAGCCACGACTCGGTGAAACATAAGATATTACAGTTTTTTTACAGGTGAAGTATTTGAACCCAGGTCTGAAGCAGACCTGGCATCCCAGATTTCAGAAACACTGCTTGGACTCTCAAGTGCAAGGCCAGGGTACAACCACTTGGTCTGGCTACCCAGACTCATTGCTACGTAAGAACACGCCCACGGATGCAAGTTTTTTTTCTTCTCCACACTGAGTCTGGATTTGTCTCACTCCCCGACCCTTCTAGAATTCGAACACATTTGGTTCGTCTGATTGGTCCCAGAAACCGATGGGTTGGGCCAGCGCCAGAACACACGTGGGTGAAGTAATTGGCTTTGATACTGTGGTTTGATACTGTTGGTTAGAGATCATCCAATCGCCGATGACTTTGTTTTCACCATAAACGACATCACCGAAACGACTTTCAATGATTGTAGTCTCAGACCAAAGTATGTAGCGCACGACAGCAGCGGAAGAATTTAGTGTGACTTGTCAGGCAAACAACGACTGGCAGAGCAGGCTGATTCACGGTGATGTATCATAGACATGACTAATTTAGTGTGAGTCGTCAGGCAAACAATGACTGACAGAGCATATCTATGATACATCACTGTGAATCAGCCTGGCCTTTACACGCTAACTTAGTTATGGTTTCTAACTTTCCTTTTTAACGTTTCACCACATTATCCATGAATTGACAATTATTATTGGACAGATTCACCGTGTGTACTTGTCCAATGTGACACAAGCTGCTGCTTCATGTCTTTGATGTTTTCTGGTGTGAATAGTCTGTCAGTGTTATTGGTATGAATAGTCTGTCAGTGAAATGGTTACTTACATAGTCTTTTCTTTAGACATGTAGCTAGCTAGCTAAACAATGAACCATAATCACAACTCATAATGTTACTACACTGCATGAATCTACAGGTAGCTAAAGCTAACCAACTAGGTTCAATGTTAGCTAGCTAGCTAACATTAGGCTATAACTAGCAATGCAAATGGCTCTGAGATAAGAATAATATTACTATGAATAAGATCATACACGTAACGTTAGCTAACTTGCAATGAAAATGACTTTCTGACAAAATTTGAAACGTATAATATCTGAAAATGTAGCTAGCTAAACTCTCTTACCCGTATACATGGATGAACGCTTTTCCCTCTCTGTCACGGATGCCGTGGTTGCCCTTAGTTTGAAGATGTAATCCGCAGACAGGTGTTTTATGCAACAGCCTTTGTGTGTTCTCTTTTCGACTCCGTCGGCATATATTTGCAATCAAAACGGCTGAATTTCTCCATCTCCTTAGCTATAATACTCTGCTTCCACCGGGCATTCTTCTGATTTCAGATATCGGTCCTCCAGAAAGTGGAGAGCATTAGCAATATTATCACAGTTATTCGTGATGTCTTTCAAAAAAGCAGTGCTAGAAAGGATGACCTGCACATACTGAGCTGCTCATGTTATAGACAGAAGCATGCTACATGGCAGACCAATCCGAACTCATCTCTCGGCATGTCCAGCCCACTCATTATCTCAGCCAATCATGGCTAGCGGTAAGGTTCCTGTCTTTTTCCGTGGCTAAACCAATTAGGCTTTTTAATTTAACAATTTTATTCGTATTTACAAGTTTGTTATTAAGGCACATGAAAGTTCACATGTTCAAGAAGGCTTTTCTCATTATTTATTTTTGTTGATACTTTTACCCCTTTTTCTCCCCAATTTTGTGATATCCAATTGGTAGTTACAGTCTTGTCCCATTGCTTCAGCTCCCATACGGACTCGGGAGAGGCGGTCCTCCGAAATACGGCCCTGCCAAGCCGCAGTGCTTCTTGACACACTGCTCGCTTAACCCGGAAGCCAGCGGCACCAATGGGTTGGAGGAAACACCTTCCAGCTGGCGACCGAAGTCTGCTTGCAGGCGCCCGGCCCGCCACAAGGAGTCGCTAGAGCGCGATGGGATAAGGAAATCCCAACCGGCCAAACGCTCCCCTAACCCGGACAACGCTGGGCCAATTGTGCGCCGCCTCCTGGGTTTCCCAGTCACGGCTGGCTGTGACACAGCCTGGGATCTAACACGTGTCTGTAGTGACACCTCATGCACTGCAGTTAATCGTCTCTGATTTATTGAGAGATTCAAGGAGCATTCATTGTTAAGTAACATAGTAGATGCAAAGCATTGAATATTTAACTTCATGCACTTTGAAATGAATTGTGTAACTTGGTCCCAGAACCATTTAACTGCAGGGCACTCCTACATCATATGAAGGAATGTGCCTACCTGATTTAAGGGACATAGTGAACAGTTGGGAGTTGGGGACAATTTCATCGTCAAACTGAATGTATAAGTCAATGGGTTGGATTACGGGATGCCAAGGTCATATTTTTCCATATTCTGTTTCAGTTATAAAGTGTTGTTCACTTAGATCTGTGGACCATACTTTTTTATTGGCTAGCTCAGAATATGAGCTTTCCAAAAGTTGTTTTTATATTCTTAGCGATCAGTCCTTTTGGGAGTCCAGATCATTTAGTAATAAATCCCATAATTGGATGTTTCGGTAGTTGGGTTTCCCAAAGGACTCCATAGGCTAGCATAGGTGTAAATATAGAAAAATGGAGTTGCCTGGTTAATGTGTATGTGACTTTCAAATCTTTTCTCAAACCATTACTGTCCATGATATCGGCAAGGATACGGATTCCACAATTGGACCATTGGGGGGATGCAAAAGATGCAAAAGACCGCCCTTCAGATCCCAAGGCATTATTGTGAAATATTAGCGTATGGACATGTCATTTTCATTCCCAATTACTTTGTCTTTCAATTTTACGCCAAATAGAGATGAGTGAGTAATAATAGAACCAAAGCATAGCTTACATTGTTTAAGGGATATCAGTGGAGACCACCTCTTCCAGGGCAATAGGAGACACCATATGTCTCTCTATACTCAGCAAGGTGGTGGAAGAATCATGTCTAAACGCTAGTGCAATGCTAGTGCCTGGAAATACAATTTAACGTTTGGTACAGTTAGTCCTCCTATGTCTTTCTCTTTTGTACGTTTGTTCATTTTATCCGGGAACGCTTACCTTACCATATACATTTAGAAACCACACTATGGATTTTTCCTCAATAGCACGAAGTGGGAGACAAGGGAAGCATTGAACTACAGAAATTCAGCCGTGGCAATATATTCATTTTGACAATAGATATTATGCCGGTTAAAGCCACTTGGATATTAGTCTATCTACTGAGGTCGGATTGAATTGATTTGTGCATTTTGTTAAAGTTTCTGACGATGGTTTTATCTAAAAAAGGTAATGTATCTATTCCTCAATATTTAAAATAGGAAACAATTGGGATTCCATAAATGGATGGAATCCTCCATCGGGGTCTTGAGAGGCAGTAGGGTAGATTTGGTTCGATTTAAAAAAAATGTTTTGGGGGGGAAGTTGAGAGAGAAGAATTCTGCTATGATCTTCAAACCGTTTGGGAGGAATTGTCTAGATTAAGTAATATATAGTTAGTGTATAATGAAATGACTCGATCTGTAGAATTGAGAGGTATTGGTTGTCAAATTGCCTGGGCAGGGGGCTCCATAGACAATAATAAAAAAAAAATAACAGAGGTGAGATGGGATCACCTTGCCTGCTACTTCTAGTTATTCTGAATGGAACAGAGCAGGTATTGCCTGTTTTATTACTATGACTGAGGGATTGACATATAGTATTTTAATCATATTATTGAAATTGGAGCCATGTCACACATGTTCCAAAACCAACCAAAGATACAGTATGACCATTCCAGTTTTTTCTGAGTCGAGAAATAGAACTGCCGTAGGACCTTTTTGGTTTCTGATGAAGCATGTAAGATATGTAATAGACAGAGGGTATCATAATAATTTTTTTAACAAACCCGCTTTGGTCTGGATGTACCAATTTGGGTAAGTACGTTTTTGAGATTGGACGACCGTTTTAGAAAATGGTTTAATATCTGTGTTTATGAAAGATAGGGGGCGATAGTGAGAACATCCGGTGGTGTCGTTACCTTTTTTTTTAAATAAAAGCGAAATTAGTTTGGTATTTATATCCCTTCCAAATGAACCTTTGTGAACGGCTGTGTTAATAATTTTAAGTAACAATGGACCTAATTGATCCCAGAATGTTAAATAGACCTCAGGAGAAGTACCGTTCCAATCAGGTGATTTGCCTTTATTCATGTTATCCAATGCCCTTTATTCATGATATCCAATGCCCTTTATTCATGTTATCCAATGCCCTTTATTTCATGTTGTCCAATGCCCTTTATTCATGTTATCCAATGCCCTTTATTCATGTTATCCAATGTCCTTTATTTCATGTTATCCAATGCCCTTTATTCATGTTATCCAATGCCCTTTATTCATGTTATCCAATGCCCTTTATTCATGTTATCCAATGCCCTTTATTCATGTTATCCAATGTCCTTTATTCATGTTATCCAATGCCCTTTATTCATGTTATCCAATGCCCTTTATTCCTGTTATCCAATGCCCTTTTTAAGTTCATGCAGAGAGATTTGGGCTCCCAGCAAATTGTTGACAGAAAGTAGGATTTTGTAGTAAGGACACATTAAAGCGCCATCTTGTGGCACTTTCAGGAGATTCTAAAATGTGTATCTGGCAGTAGTAATGAGGAAGGGCGGGTAATGAGGAACAAGGAGGGGTAATGGGGAACAAGGAGGGGTAATGAGGAACAAGGGCGGGTAATAGGGAACAAGGGCGGGTAATGGGGAACAAGGCCGGGTGATGAAAGAAAATGAAAACCAAAAGAAGTTATGACAAGATATGCCTAAACAGTCACATTTACATTTACGTCATTTAGCAGACGCTCTTATCCAGAGCGACTTACAAATTGGTGCATTCACCTTATGATATCCAGTGGAACAACCACTTTACAATAGTACATCTATATCTTTTTTTGGGGGGGGGGTGGGTTAGAAGGATTACTTTATCCTATCCCAGGTATTCCTTAAAGAGGTGGGGTTTCAGGTGTCTCCGGAAGGGGGTGATTGACTCCGCTGTCCTGGCGTCGTGAGGGAGCTTCTTCCACCATTGGGGTGCCAGAGCAGCGAACAGTTTTGACTGGGCTGAGCGGGAACTGTGCTTCCGCAGAGGTAGGGAGGCGAGCAGGCCAGAGGTGGATGAACGCAGTGCCCTTCTTTGGGTGTAGGGACTGATCAGAGCCTGAAGGTACGGAGGTGCCGTTCCCCTCACAGCTCCGTAGGCAAGCACCATGGTCTTGTAGCAGATGTGAGCGTCAACTGGAAGCCAGTGGAGAGAGTGGAGGAGCAGGGTGACGTGAGAGAACTTGGGAAGGTTGAACACCAGACGGGCTGCGGCGTTCTGGATGAGTTGTAAGGATTTAATGGCACAGGCAAGGAGCCCCGCCAGCAGCGAGTTGCAGTAATCCAGACGGGAGATGACAAGTGCCTGGATTAGGACCTGCACCGCTTCTTGTGTAAGGCAGAGTCGTACTCTGCGAATGTTGTAGAGCATGAACCTACAGGATGGGGTCACCGCCTTGATGTTAGCGGAGAACGACAGGGTGTTGTCCAGGGTCACGCCAAGGCTCTTAGCACTCTGGGAGGAGGACACAATGGAGTTGTCAACCGTGATGGCGAGATCATGGAACGGGCAGTCCTTCCCCGGGAGGAAGAGCAGCTCCGTCTTGCCGAGGTTCAGCTTGAGGTGTATATGTCTGCCAGACAAGCTTTAACTTCCTGACTGATGTCTTGAGATGTTGCTTCAATATATCCACATAATTTTCCTGCCTCATGATGCCATATATTTTCCGTCATCCACTCTGATATGTCTGCCAGACATGCAGAGATGCGATTCGCCACCTGGTTATCAGAAGGGGGAAAGGAGAAGATTGTGTATCGTCTGCGTAGCAATGATAGGAGAGACCATGTGAGGATATGACAGAGCCAAGTGACTTGGTGTATAGCGAGAATAGGAGAGGGCCTAGAACTGAGCCCTGGGGGACACCAGTGGTGAGAGCACGTGGTGCGGAGACGGATTCTCGCCACGCCACCTGGTAGGAGCGACCTGTCAGGTAGGACGCAATCCAAGAGTGAGCCGCACCGGAGATGCCCAACTCGGAGAGGGTGGAGAGGAGGATCTGATGGTTCACAGTATCAAAGGCAGCAGATAGGTCTAGAAGGATGAGAGCAGAGGAGAGAGAGTTAGCTTTAGCAGTGCGGAGAGCCTCCGTGACACAGAGAAGAGCAGTCTCAGTTGAATGACCAGTTTTGAAACCTGACTGATTTGGATCAAGAAGGTCATTCTGAGAGAGATAGCAGGAGAGCTGGCCAAGGACGGCACGCTCAAGAGTTTTGGAGAGAAAAGAAAGAAGGGATACTGGTCTGTAGTTGTTGACATCGGAGGGATCAAGTGTAGGTTTTTTGAGAAGGGGTGCAACTCTCGCTCTCTTGAAGACGGAAGGGACGTAGCCAGCGGTCAGGGAAAGAGGATAGCTGTAGAACCAATGCGGTTTCTGTCTGAATGTTCCGAGAGTGCCACTTCCTCCTCCATAGCCGTTGCTAAGTGATAATTGATGCTTCCACGTTCTGCTGTTTATTTCGAATAATTTTTTAAACCTATGAAGATGTCCAGTGAAAGCAAATATGGAATTTATTGACACTACAACACAGTGAAGTCTTGGATACACATTATCCCGAATGTTAATCAATAAAAACATCCCAAATTCTCTGCTCTGTTTTGCTTGTTTACAGCAGGTCATTTCATAGAGAACTGTCAGAGATGTTAAATTCTCTGCTCTGTTTTGCTTGTTACATCACCAACATTTGTAGAATTAAAGCGTTAACATTAGCGTCCGTTTCATAACCTGGCCAAACTGTCTTAACATATGGCTCTGGTCGTAGTTGGTGGCCGTTTAGGTAGAGGTGTTCAAGTCAAGGTAGAGGTTTAATAAGAGATCTCCTAGTTGAGACCGACTACAGATCTCCTAGTTGAGTTGGGGGGTGGAGACAGCTGCTCCCCAGATGCTGTTCCAGTACATCCTGTTTCAGATGCATCCCAGGAGGATCAGTTTGTTGACTCATCATGCTACACAGGATGAAATTCAGGATATTGTCTTTGAATAGAAATATGTAAAGACCAGAATATCAATGTTGAATGTGATGCTTGAAATATTAAAGTAAATGTAGTACGAAAAAAACCTAAAAACCAATGTAGAATTTAAGTCTTAAGCCTAGATTGTTATGGTAAATATACCCTAATTGTAGAATGTAAGTCCTAGAATGTATCCTAAATGTGTAGAAGGTAAAGGCTATATAATAAACATGTACAGTTGATATTGGAAGTTTACACGCACCTCAGCCAAATACATTTCAACTCAGTTTTTCACAATTCCTCACATTTAATCCTGGTAAAAATTCCCTGTTTTAGATCAGTTAGGATCACCACTTTATTTTAAGAATGTGAAATGTCAGAATAATAGTAGAGAGAATGATTTATTTCAGCTTTTATTTCTTTCATCACATTCCCAGTGGGTCAGAAGTTTACATCGCTCAATTAGTATTTGGTAGCATTTCCATTTACATTGTTTAACTTGGGTCAGACGTTTCGGGGAGCCTTCCTTCAAGCTTCCCACAATAAGTTGCGTGAATTTTTGGCCCATTTCTCCTGACAGAGCTGGTGTAACTGAGTCAGGTTTGTAGGCCTCCTTGCTCGCACACACTTCTTCAGTTCTGCCCACAATTTTTCTATAGGGCTTTGTGATGGCCACTCCAATACCTTGACTTTGTTGTCCTTAAGCCATTTTGCCACAACTTTGGAAGTATGCTTGGGGTCATTGTCCATTTGGAAGACCCATTTGCGACCAAGCTTTAACTTCCTGACTGATGTCTTGAGATGTTGCTTCAATATATCCACATAATTTTCCTGCCTCATGATGCCATCTATTTTGTGAAGGTTGGGATGGTATTCTTCGGCTTGCAAGCTTCCCCCTTTTTCCTCCAAACGTAACGATGGTCATTATGGCCAAGCAGTTCTATTTTTGTTTCATCAGACCAGAGGACATTTCTCCAAAAAGTACGATCTTTATCCCCATGTGCAGTTGCAAACCATAGTCCGGGTTTTAATGGCGGTTTTGAAGCAGTGGCTTCTTCCTTGCTGAGTGGCCTTTCAGGTTATGTCGATATAGTACTCGTTTGACTGTGGATATAGATACTTTTGTACCTGTTTCCTCCAGCATCTTCACAAGGTCCTTTTGCTGTTGTTGATTTGCACTTTTCGCACCAAAGTACGTTCATCTCTAGGAGACAGAACGAGTCTCCTTCCTGAGTGGTATGACGGCTGCTTGGTCCCATGGGGTTTATACTTGCGTACTATTGTTTGTACAGATGAACGTGGTACCTTCAGGCTTTTGGAAATTGCTACCAAGGATGAACCAGACTTGTGGAGGTCTACCATTTTTTTCTGAGGTCTTGGCTGATTTCTTTTGATTTTCCCATGATGTCAAGCAAAGAGGCACTCAGTTTGAAGGTAGGCCTTGAAATAAATCCACAGGTACACCTCCAATTGACTCAAATGATGTCAATTAGCCCATCAGAAGCGTCTAAAGCAATGACATCATTTTCTGGAATTTTCCAAGCTGTTTAAAACCTGTTGGGGCTACAGGTTAGCAATGAACCCCGAGTCGGGATTGCTAACAAGGCTGGAAATTCAAAACATCAAAAATCTAATAATTTCAATTTCTCAAACAATCAACTATTTTACACAATTTAAAAGATAAACATCTCCTTAATCTAACCACATTGTTCGATTTTCAAAGAGGCTTTACGGCAAAAGCATAAAGTTAGATTATGTTAGGACAGTACATAGCCACAAAAGTACAAACATCCATTTTCAATTCAAGGTCAGGCGTCACCAAAAGCAGAAACCAGCTAGAATTATGCACTAACCTTTGTCAATCTCCATCAGATGACACTCCTAGGACATTATGTTATACAATACATGCATTTTTTGTTCCATCAAGTTCATATTTATATCCAAAAACAGCATTTTACAGTAGCGTGAAATTCAGATTTTTTTCTTCTCTGAAATGCTTCCGGTGAACATAACAAAATTACTATTCGAAAACATTGGTAAATTATAATATTGTCATTCAAAGAATAATATATTATCATCTCGTAATTGCTACCGAATGGCCAGATCTCAAAATAACTTTACTGGGAAATCACATTTTGCAATAAACGGGGTGTTATGCTAAGAACAATAAGCTATGCTATACAGTTAGCATCATCTAATATCGATAATAACATTGTAAATATCCCCTTACCTTTGATTATCTCCATCAGAAGGCACTGCCAGGAATCCCAGGTCCGGAACAAATGTGGTTTCTTTTGACAAAGTTCATAATTTATGTCCAAATAACACCAAGTAGTTAGCGTTCATTATGCTCCCACAAAACGTGGTGGGGGGGTTGTAAAATCACGCCGAAAAGCTAAAAAAAACTAGTAAATAATCTATTTACGTTCGTTCAAACATGTCAAACGTTGTTTAGCATTAATCTTTTGGACCATTTTTAACGTTAAACATCAGTAATATTTTCACACAACCTATCCTATGTCTAGATAAACAATAATGACAAACTCACGCTTCTCAGATTTATGCGCAGGCGCAAAAAAATGAAGTGATGACATGTCAACTTCCTTGCATTCTAATTTGCTCTCTGTTTATCATAGACGCTTCAAACAACTTTATAAAGATCGTTGACATCTAGTGGAAGCCGTAGGTGTTGCGAAATGAATCCTATCTCACTATGGTATCTATAAAACAATGACACTAAATAGTAGTCACAAAATTCACATTTTTTTTTTGATCTATTTTTCACAGGTTTTTGCCTGCAATATGAGTTTTGTTATACTTACAGACACCATTCAAACTGTTTTAGAAAATTCAGAGTGTTTTCTATCCGAATGTGTTAATAATATGCATATCCTAGCTTCTGAGTTGGTGTAGGAGGCAGTTAAAAATGGGCACATATTTTTTTCAAAATTTCTCAATACTGCCCCCGAGCCCCAACAGGCACAGTCAACTTAGTGTATGTAAACTTCTGACCCATTGGAATTGTGATACAGTGAACTATAAGTGAAATAATCTGTCTGTAAACAATTGTTGGAAAAATTACTTGTGTCATGCACAAAGTAGATGTCCTAACCAACTTGCCAAAACGATAGTTTGTTAACAAGAAATGTGTGGAGTGGTTGAAAAACGGGTTTTAATGACTCCAACCTAAGTGTATGTAAACTTCCGACTTCAACATGTAAATGTAGAATGTAAGCCTAGAATGTTAACAATAAATGTATCCTAAATGTAAACTGTGAAGCCACTTCCAAGGCATGGGGCTATAATCCCAGCACAGGTTTTTACTACTGCAGTTAACCTTTTAAGACCTCAAAAAAACACTTCAGATTTATTATGTTACATATTAAAGGGAACAATCATAAGGTTATTTACAGCAAAAGCTTGTGGGGTAAACATATTGCAGTCAGTACAGTACACCTGAGTGTTATGGGTAGTTTATTACTGTAACGGCTGTTGAATGGAGTAGACCAAGGCGCAGTGTGGTTAGTGCTCATTTTTGTAATTTAATGGAAAAAGAGAACACTTTACAAAATAAACCAACGACAACAGCCAAACAGTTCTGTCAGGTAACAAAATGACTAAACAGAAAATAAACCACCCACAAAACCCAAAGGAAAACAGGCTGCCTAAGTATGACTCCCAATCAGCAACAATGATATACAGCTGTCCCTGATTGAGAGCCACACCCGGCCGAAACAAAGAAATACCAAACATAGAAAAAAGGACATAGAATGCCCACCCCAACTCACGCCCTGACCAACCAAAATAGAGACATAAAAGGATCTCTAAGGTCAGGGCGTTTATCAACTACATTCACTTATTTCCTGAAGTTATTTTCTTCACAGCGGAGTTAGTTTCCTACTAGTATACTCTCTTTATGTTTTTGATGTCATTGAAACATGTTTAAATTACATGCTTTTTATAAAGCCACCTTTTTTCCCTCTTTTTTTTTTTTTACATCAGCAGTTGTCACAAGGTGCTTTACAGATACCCCAGGTTAAAACCCCAAAGAGCTTTACAGGTACCCCAGGTTAAAACCCCAAAGAGCTTTACAGATACCCCAGGTTAAAACACCAAATAGCTTTACAGATACCCCAGGTTAAAACCCCAAAGAGCTTTACAGATACCCCAGGTTAAAACCCCAAAGAGCTTTACAGATACCCCAGGTTAAAACCCCAAAGAGCTTTACAGATACCCCAGGTTAAAACCCCAAAGAGCTTTACAGATACCCCAGGTTAAAACACCAAATAGCTTTAGAGATACCCCAGGTTAAAACCACAAAGAGCTTTATAGATACCCCAGGTTAAAACACCAAATAGCTTTAGAGATACCCCAGGTTAAAACCACAAAGAGCTTTACAGATACCCCAGGTTAAAACCCCAAAGAGCTTTACAGATACCCCAGGTTAAAACACCAAATAGCTTTACAGATACCCCAGGTTAAAACCCCAAAGAGCTTTAGAGATACCCCAGGCTAAAACCCCAAAGAGCTTTACAGATACCCCAGCCTAAAACACCAAAGAGCTTTACAGATACCCCAGGTTAAAACCCCAAAGAGCTTTACAGATACCCCAGGTTAAAACCCCAAAGAGCTTTATAGATACCCCAGGTTAAAACACCAAATAGCTTTATAGATACCCCAGGCTAAAACACCAAAGAGCTTTATAGATACCCCAGGTTAAAACACCAAAGAGCTTTATAGATACCCCAGGTTAAAACCCCAAAGAGCTTTATAGATACCCCAGGTTAAAACCCCAAATAGCTGTACAGATACCCCAGGTTAAAACACCAAATAGCTTTACAGATACCCCAGGTTAAAACACCAAATAGCTTTACAGATACCCCAGGTTAAAACACCAAATAGCTTTACAGATACCCCAGGTTAAAACACCAAAGAGCTTTACAGATACCCCAGGTTAAAACCACAAAGAGCTTTACAGATACCCCAGGTTAAAACCACAAAGAGCTTTACAGATACCCCAGGTTAAAACCCCAAAGAGCTTTATAGATACCCCAGGTTAAAACCCCAAAGAGCTTTACAGATACCCCAGGTTAAAACCCCAAAGAGCTTTACAGATACCCCAGGTTAAAACCCCAAAGAGCTTTACAGATACCCCAGGTTAAAACCCCAAAGAGCTTTATAGATACCCCAGGTTAAAACCCCAAAGAGCTTTACAGATACCCCAGGTTAAAACCCCAAAGAGCTTTACAGATACCCCAGGTTAAAACACCAAAGAGCTTTACAGATACCCCAGGTTAAAACACCAAAGAGCTTTATAGATACCCCAGGTTAAAACCCCAAAGAGCTTTATAGATACCCCAGGTTAAAACCCCAAAGAGCTTTACAGATACCCCAGGTTAAAACACCAAAGAGCTTTACAGATACCCCAGGTTAAAACACCAAAGAGCTTTACAGATACCCCAGGTTAAAACCCCAAAGAGCTTTAGAGATACCCCAGGTTAAAACCCCAAAGAGCTTTACAGATACCCCAGGTTAAAACACCAAATAGCTTTACAGATACCCCAGGTTAAAACCCCAAAGAGCTTTACAGATACCCCAGGTTAAAACCCCAAAGAGCTTTATAGATACCCCAGGTTAAAACCCCAAATAGCTTTACAGATACCCCAGGTTAAAACCCCAAAGAGCTTTACAGATACCACAGGTTAAAACACCAAATAGCTTTACAGATACCCCAGGTTAAAACCCCAAAGAGCTTTACAGATACCCCAGCCTAAAACCACAAAGAGCTTTACAGATACCCCAGCCTAAAACACCAAATAGCTTTACAGATACCCCAGCCTAAAACACCAAATAGCTTTACAGATACCCCAGCCTAAAACACCAAATAGCTTTACAGATACCCCAGCCTAAAACACCAAAGAGCTTTACAGATACCCCAGCCTAAAACCACAAAGAGCTTTACAGGTACCCCAGCCTAAAACACCAAATAGCTTTACAGGTACCCCAGCCTAAAACACCAAATAGCTTTACAGGTACCCCAGCCTAAAACACCAAATAGCTTTACAGATACCCCAGCCTAAAACACCAAAGAGCTTTACAGATACCCCAGCCTAAAACACCAAAGAGCTTTACAGATACCCCAGGTTAAAACCCCAAAGAGCTTTACAGATACCCCAGGTTAAAACCCCAAAGAGCTTTACAGATACCCCAGGTTAAAACCCCAAAGAGCTTTACAGATACCCCAGGTTAAAACCCCAAAGAGCTTTACAGATACCCCAGCCTAAAACACCAAATAGCTTTACAGATACCCCAGCCTAAAACACCAAATAGCTTTACAGATACCCCAGGTTAAAACCCCAAAGAGCTTTACAGATACCCCAGGTTAAAACCCCAAAGAGCTTTACAGATACCCCAGCCTAAAACCACAAAGAGCTTTACAGGTACCCCAGCCTAAAACCACAAAGAGCTTTACAGGTACCCCAGCCTAAAACCTCAAAGTGCGAGCAATGCAGAGTGGTGATTGTGGAGGTTAAACTAGATTCCTTTCTTTTTGGATCGAGACATTGTGGTAACAGCCTAGGTATGGATAGTATTACGGCTTAAATATATGCCACAGCTCCGTGGAAGGCTATTCCATGTGCTGCTTTATATATTGGCTGCTGGCTGTATTTTCCCATCGTCTTGGCATACCACTACCTCTGGGCTCAGCATAGCAGTGAAACGAGATCCAAACTAGGGGTGTTGTAACAAACTTTAACAAAGAATCTTATGACCTTTTATTTATATTGAGATTTACGTTGATAGCCATATTTCTCATTGTCATTAGTGCAACACTTAGTGGAGATGCAGACTGTCTACGTTTTGGCCGTTTGTTATAGTTATTAGTAATGCTAAAAGGACAGGATAATGTAAACTAAACTCCAATACTGTCTGTTTGTATGTAGCTAAATCAACACCAGATTTGCTTACTATGTATGTATGTCTCTGTAGTCCGATAGAGTGGTGAGGAGGGAGGAGTCTACCATGTCCAGAAGCGACTTCACCATAAATGTTCTAGATTCAGGTTCACTCAAACGTTGTTTTAAAGATTTTGTTTTACAATTGACAGTTACTAGCTGAATTTGGGATTGTATATCGAGTCGCTCTCTTTAAACATTTGTCATCTGATGAATTCGTTTGTCTCTGAATTGTTTAATCATACTTTCTGCTGCCAGCTCCTGATATCAGGGCATAAAAGCTACGTGTGTCCTGAATGAACCTAATGCACATGTGTGTTCAGCTGTAGCCTGTTGCGAGTTGTTTTTTTCCCCCCTAACTAAACTAACTGGCTAGCTGAACTATGCTAGTTTTTCGTCCTCATTACCAAACTTTATAAATACTGCACCCTCAACTTCAAAACTCTTTTGCTAGGTTATGCAATCATCTGCCTGCACGGCGCTTTACCTACGAAACAGACTACAAGGCAGAATCCTGGTTATTCAGCCTCTGAGGATTCTATTGAATCTGATCAGCCTATCAGGAATGGAGCTCACCCACTCTGTACATGTAAATACTATCCATAAAACAAGGAGTGTCACTTACAAATTATACACATATCATTTATGCAAGCTAACAACCAGCATAGATAACAAGCTAGCTAAGTTAGCTGTGTTGTTGCCTGCATGCGATTGGCTGTGATCTTTGGGGGTGTCACACCTCCTGGGAGACACGGCTGCCTGTCAGGCATTGTTCAGGGCTTAAATGCCCCACGAGGGCTTACATGCCCCCAGGAGCTCTTAGCTCAAGGTAAGGGACATTTAGCTTACATGCCCCCAGGAGCTCTTAGCTCAAGGTAAGGGACATTTAGCTTACATGCCCCCAGGAGCTCTTAGCTCAAGGTAAGGGACATTTAGCTTACATGCCCCCAGGAGCTCTTAGCTCAAGGTAAGGGACATTTAGCTTACATGCCCCCAGGAGCTCTTAGCTCAAGGTAAGGGACATTTAGCTTACATGCCCCCAGGAGCTCTTAGCTCAAGGTAAGGGACATTTAGCTTACATGCCCCCAGGAGCTCTTAGCTCAAGGTAAGGGACATTTAGCTTGCTAACGTTCTAACTTAAAAAACTGATAATCAGCTCCCAACACAAATTAATTAATAAATGTTAGCATGAAATGTACCATCCCTTAGTGTAGTAGTTAATAAAAACATATATGTGCTGATCCACAGTGAGGTCTGCTGCCTCAGCCTTACTGTCCATCTATCATCAATACATCCACTCCTATTTAGAGAGTTTCTCCTGATCTCCACAAAACACCTGTGTTATATGTCATTATCATGAGATAAATTACCTGGTGATATTGATAAAACACCTGTGTTATATGTCATTATCATGAGATAAATTACCTGGTTATATTGATAAAACACCTCGTGTTATATGTCATTATCATGAGATAAATTACCTGGTGATATTGATAAAACACCTGTGTTATATGTCATTATCATGAGATAAATTACCTGGTTATATTGATAAAACACCTCGTGTTATATGTCATTATCATGAGATAAATTATACCTGGTGATATTGATAAAACACCTGTGTTATATGTCATTATCATGAGATAAATTACACCTGGTGATATTGATAAAACACCTCGTGTTATATGTCATTATCATGAGATAAATTACCTGGTTATATTGATAAAACACCTGTGTTATATGTCATTATCATGAGATAAATACGAGGGAATTATGTTTTTATTCACACATCATCTCTGGACCTCCTCCTCGTCACCACCACTCTCTGTGGAGTCTTTTTAGTGGAGAATAAACAACATCTATTTGGCTTGTCTTTATTACTGGCATTAAGAAACCTAAATAGAAGAGGGAAGAGCTTTGAGACGTACGGGCTCACACAGAGAGACACCCTCGCCCATCTCTCTCTTTTTTTCTCTCACTCCCATCTCTGTCACAAAGCAGCCATTGAGCCGCCCAAGAACAGTGCAGTGTGTAATAGACAGTCTCAGAACCTGTAGAGGATCCTTCAACCTGACTGATATACCTTAGGGACTGGCTGGAGAGTTTCTGCTGTGGTTTTTCCTCAACAGTTCTCTCTCTCTCTCTCTCTCTCTCTCTCTCTCTCTCTCTCTCAGCCTAGATGTATTTGTCAAGCTTAGAATCCTCTTTTGTGTTCTTCATGGAGTTCATCCAGTTATATCCAGAATAATTAATAGGAAGAGAGTTGGTGTTATGCAATAGTCTATCCTACACAACAGTATACTACACAACAGTCTATCCTACACAACAGTATACTACACAACAGTCTATCCTACACAACAGTATACTACACAACAGTATACTACACAACAGTCTATCCTACACAACAGTATACTACACAACAGTCTATACTACACAACAGTCTATACTACACAAGTCTATCCTACACAACAGTCTATCCTACACAACAGTCTATCCTACACAACAGTCTATACTACACAACAGTCTATCCTACACAACAGTCTATACTACACAACAGTATCCTACACAACAGTCTATCCTACACAACAGTCTATACTACACAACAGTCTATCCTACACAACAGTCTATATACTACACAACAGTCTATATACTACACAACAGTATCCTACACAACAGTCTATACTACACAACAGTCTATCCTACACAACAGTATACTACACAACAGTCTATCCTACACAACAGTATACTACACAACAGTCTATCCTACACAACAGTATACTACACAACAGTCTATCCTACACAACAGTATACTACACAACAGTCTATCCTACACAATAGTCTATCCTACACAACAGTCTATACTACACAACAGTCTATCCTACAGAACAATCTATCCTACACAACAGTCTATACTACATAACAGTCTATCCTACACAACAGTCTATACTACACAACAGTCTATCCTACACAACAGTATCCTACACAACAGTCTATCCTACACAACAGTCTATACTACACAACAGTCTATACTACACAACAGTCTATCCTACACAACAGTATACTACACAACAGTATCCTACACAACAGTATACTACACAACAGTCTATCCTACACAACAGTCTATACTACACAACAGTCTATCCTACACAACAGTATACTACACAACAGTCTATCCTACACAACAGTATACTACACAACAGTCTATCCTACACAACAGTATACTACACAACAGTCTATCCTACACAACAGTCTATACTACACAACAGTCTATACTACACAACAGTATACTACACAACAGTCTATCCTACACAACAGTCTATACTACACAACAGTCTATACTACACAACAGTCTATACTACACAACAGTATCCTACACAACAGTCTATCCTACACAACAGTCTATCCTACACAACAGTCTATACTACACAACAGTCTATCCTACACAACAGTCTATACTACACAACAGTATCCTACACAACAGTCTATCCTACACAACAGTCTATACTACACAACAGTCTATCCTACACAACAGTCTATATACTACACAACAGTCTATATACTACACAACAGTATCCTACACAACAGTCTATACTACACAACAGTCTATCCTACACAACAGTATACTACACAACAGTCTATCCTACACAACAGTATACTACACAACAGTCTATCCTACACAACAGTATACTACACAACAGTCTATCCTACACAACAGTATACTACACAACAGTCTATCCTACACAATAGTCTATCCTACACAACAGTCTATACTACACAACAGTCTATCCTACAGAACAATCTATCCTACACAACAGTCTATACTACATAACAGTCTATCCTACACAACAGTCTATACTACACAACAGTCTATCCTACACAACAGTATCCTACACAACAGTCTATCCTACACAACAGTCTATACTACACAACAGTCTATCCTACACAACAGTCTATATACTACACAACAGTCTATATACTACACAACAGTATCCTACACAGCAGTATCCTACACAACAGTCTATCCTACACAACAGTCTATATACTACACAACAGTCTATATACTACACAACAGTATCCTACACAACAGTATCCTACACAACAGTCTATCCTACACAACAGTCTATCCTACACAACAGTCTATCCTACACAACAGTATACTACACAACAGTCTATCCTACACAACAGTCTATATACTACACAACAGTCTATATACTACACAACAGTATCCTACACAACAGTCTATCCTACACAACAGTATCCTACACAACAGTCTATCCTACACAACAGTCTATATACTACACAACAGTCTATCCTACACAACAGTATCCTACACAACAGTCTATCCTACACAACATTATCCTACACAACAGTCTATCCTACACAAGAGTATACTACACAACAGTCTATCCTACACAACAGTCTATCCTACACAACAGTATCCTACACAACAGTCTATTCTACACAACAGTCTATCCTACACAACAGTCTATCCTACACAACAGTCTATACTACACAACAGTATCCTACACAACAGTCTATCCTACACAACAGTATCCTACACAACAGTCTATACTACACAACAGTCTATACTACACAACAGTCTATACTACACAACAGTCTATACTACACAACAGTATCCTACACAACAGTCTATCCTACACAACAGTCTATATACTACACAACAGTCTATATACTACACAACAGTATCCTACACAACAGTATCCTACACAACAGTCTATCCTACACAACAGTCTATATACTACACAACAGTCTATATACTACACAACAGTCTATATACTACACAACAGTATCCTACACAACAGTCTATACTACACAACAGTCTATCCTACACAACAGTCTATACTACACAACAGTATCCTACACAACAGTCTATACTACACAACAGTATCCTACACAACAGTCTATACTACACAACAGTCTATACTACACAACAGTATCCTACACAACAGTCTATACTACACAACAGTCTATACTACACAGCAGTCTATACTACACAACAGTATCCTACACAACAGTCTATACTACACAACAGTATCCTACACAACAGTCTATCCTACACAACAGTCTATCCTACACAACAGTCTATATACTACACAACAGTCTATATACTACACAACAGTATCCTACACAACAGTCTATCCTACACAACAGTATCCTACACAACAGTCTATCCTACACAACAGTCTATATACTACACAACAGTCTATCCTACACAACAGTATCCTACACAACAGTCTATCCTACACAACATTATCCTACACAACAGTCTATCCTACACAAGAGTATACTACACAACAGTCTATCCTACACAACAGTCTATCCTACACAACAGTATCCTACACAACAGTCTATTCTACACAACAGTCTATCCTACACAACAGTCTATCCTACACAACAGTCTATACTACACAACAGTATCCTACACAACAGTCTATCCTACACAACAGTATCCTACACAACAGTCTATACTACACAACAGTCTATACTACACAACAGTCTATACTACACAACAGTCTATACTACACAACAGTATCCTACACAACAGTCTATCCTACACAACAGTCTATATACTACACAACAGTCTATACTACACAACAGTATCCTACACAACAGTCTATCCTACACAACAGTATCCTACACAACAGTCTATCCTACACAACAGTCTATCCTACACAACAGTCTATCCTACACAACAGTCTATCCTACACAACAGTATACTACACAACAGTCTATACTACACAACAGTCTATACTACACAACAGTCTATCCTACACAACAGTATACTACACAACAGTCTATCCTACACAACAGTCTATCCTACACAATTGGCACAGTAAACTCGGTGTCCAAACCGAGGTACTAAAACGTATGAAAAACATGAAGTCATAACCTCGATGTGTTAAATCTAACGAGACCCTACTGTAAATCAAACAGACAACAACAAATGATCGGCCTCAATTCGCTGAGGGATATTAGATCCAATGTGGATCCAGACAACTTATTTCACCGGTGTAAACGAATGAGACAACAAAATATTCTGGACGTTCATCGCCGACACCTTTCTCGCCGACACTCGGGCTGTTTTTTTGTTGCATCGCATGGTCCCTATCACAACAGCTGTTCGTCTCTTTGCTGCCATTCAGAAAGTTCCTTCCTGGATCAGATGATGATGATGATGATGATGATGATATCAAGGAGTATTTAAACAGCTCAACACCAAATGCTCATCCAACAAGCATTATGGGTATTTATTGAAGAACTACGTTAATGACGGTATTGATTTAGGTTTTTGACTACGGGAGAAAAGGTGATTTTTATATCGGTGAAGCGTTTCGATTTTTCAATTGCATTTATTATTTAGGATTTTGTGTGTCCATGAATTGCTGTTTTCACCAGGTAACATAAGGAAATCTCTTATACCAATAACTGTCCGACAGTTAGATCCAGGAATTCTTACGCGGTTCAAGTTCAATATCTAATTTAACTGATTAATGCTTAATATTTGTGTTTTATTTATTTATCCGTTATTTTAACCAGGTAAGTTGACTGAGAACATTGTTCTCATTTACAGCAACGACCTGGGGGATAGTTACAGGTGAGAGAAGGGGGGGGGGGGGGGGATGAATGAGCCAATTGGAAGCTGGGGATTATTAGGTGGCCGTGATGGTATGAGGGACAGATTGGGAATTTAGCCAGGACACCAGGGGTTTATAATATGTTATAATGACAACTTACACTGCTATAAATGCAAGGAAAGAAAAGTCATGTTTTATATCACACGATTTTGGACAAATCTGTGAAGACACCGAACATGCTAAAGGGATTTATTGAATATTGCTATGATTTTTTTCCCTCCCTTATATCTTAATCTAATGACATGATTTTTTGTGTTTTTTTGTTGTTGTTATCAATGACTTATTAACAGCTGTAACAAGTTGTCCTGTGAGGGAAAAATCCTCACTGGTACCTTAGCTTCTAGAAAGACCCATTTAGCGGTTAGCATCCAGTGCATTGAAGCAACCATGAGCCTTCTCTTGTCTGCACGTGAGTTTGGTCTAATGATCCTACCATACAGGGTGGAGAAGAAGTAGACAGTCTGCCCCCATTTATAACTGCTCAGGGCCTCTGTTCAACAGGCCTGTCTGTCTCTTGACTCAGATCCACACTAGAAACCTCAAGAGATACACAGGTTGGCAGGCAGTCAGAGAGATATATTACACCGTTGTATTGTATATTACACAAGTAGCCTCTCGTCACCAGCTTTTGGTTGCCAAGATTGTAAGACAAGACAAGACAAGACAAGTTTAACATGACGACTGGTCTAAGATGACACCAGTTATGCCCAAGTTCTGAGGCTCATTCCAATAGATCACTTCTTCAGTCACGTTTAGCGGTAGATCAATAATACCTTTGTTTTTGTAGAGGTTTGGGTCGTATTGTGTTGAGAGTTGAGGTCCATATGGTTTAAATAGAAGGGTTTGGAATGTGTTTTATTTTTCCCTGCCGGGGAAAAACCCCAAATAACTCACTGTTGAGCGCAACCATTATTCTGTCAGCACGGACGTTCAGCTCACCTGAGGGATGGGCTGTGGGTACGGACGTTCAGCTCACCTGAGGGATGGGCTGTGGGTACGGACGTTCAGCTCACCTGAGGGATGGGCTGTGGGCACGGACGTTCAGCTCACCTGAGGGATGGGCTGTGGGAACGGACGTTCAGCTCACCTGAGGGATGGGCTGTGGGTACGGACGTTCAGCTCACCTGAGGGATGGGCTGTGGGTACGGACGTTCAGCTCACCTGAGGGATGGGCTGTGGGTACGGACGTTCAGCTCACCTGAGGGATGGGCTGTGGGTACGGACGTTCAGCTCACCTGAGGGATGGGCTGTGGGTACGGACGTTCAGCTCACCTGAGGGATGGGCTGTGGGCACGGACGTTCAGCTCACCTGAGGGATGGGCTGTGGGTACGGACGTTCAGCTCACCTGAGGGATGGGCTGTGGGTACGGACGTTCAGCTCACCTGAGGGATGGGCTGTGGGTACGGACGTTCAGCTCACCTGAGGGATGGGCTGTGGGTACGGACGTTCAGCTCACCTGAGGGATGGGCTGTGGGTACGGACGTTCAGCTCACCTGAGGGATGGGCTGTGGGTACGGACGTTCAGCTCACCTGAGGGATGGGCTGTGGGCACGGACGTTCAGCTCACCTGAGGGATGGGCTGTGGGTACGGACGTTCAGCTCACCTGAGGGATGGGCTGTGGGAACTCTCATACACTTCACTGGGCTTCAAGTGTCCACAATCGTGACCATGCTATTTTATTATGATAATATTTATTATTATGCTATTTGCAATCGATGAAGTTACAATGCCCACTACTGAATGGTGGTCCCGTGTGGCTCAGTTGGTAGAGCATGGTGTTTGCAACGCCAGGGTTGTGGGTTCGATTCCCACGGGGGACCAGTACGGGGAAAAACATTTATGAAATGTATGCATTCACTACTGTAAGTCGCTCTGGATAAGAGCGTCTGCTAAAATGACTCAAATGTAAAAAATGTAATGTAAATGTAGTGGATAACCATTCTATGGAGCAGTAATGTAAATCAAATGGGGATTTCCTCCACCACAGACCTATCCTCTCATAGGTGCATCCCAAATGGCACCCTATTCCCTACATAGTGCACTACTTTTGACCAGAGCCCTATGGCTCTATAGTGCACTATATAGGGAATAGGGTGCCATTTGGGATGGGGATGTCGTTGTACCCCCCCCCTCTCTCCCCCCCCCCCCCCCAAACCATCCGGGGACTCCTTCTTGTTCCACCAAAGGCTGAAAATCTCCAGGGATCATTATAATATAAACACAACTGTTTTTCCAGATGGACTTCTAGGAAGTACCACAGGACGGTTAACCATTTCACAGTATTGAGACGGCAGCTTCCAAGAAGAGCTGACAGAATAGGTCTAGTGTGAAGGCTTTACTCCCGACTGGCATGGGGAAACTGCCCCTACCTACATTCAGGCTATGCTTAAACCCTATACCCCAACTCGAACACTCTGTTTTGTTACCACTGGTCTCATGGCCCTCCTACCCCTATGGAAGGACAGTTCCTTCTCAGCCCAGTCCGAGCTCTTCTCTGTCCTGGCACCCCCAATGGTGGAACCAGCTTTCCCCTGAAGCTAGGACAGCAGAGTCCTTGTCCATCTTTCCCCTGAAGCTAGGACAGCAGAGTCCCTGTCCATCTTCCCCCTGAAGCTAGGACAGCAGTCCCTTCCCATCTTCCCCCTGAAGCTAGGACAGCAGAGTCCCTGTCCATCTTCCCCCCCTGAAGCTAGGACAGCAGAGTCCCTGCCCATCTTCCCCCTGAAGCTAGGACAGCAGAGTCCCTGTCCATCTTCCCCCTGAAGCTAGGACAGCAGAGTCCCTGTCCATCTTCCCCCTGAAGCTAGGACAGCAGAGTCTCTGCCAATCTTTAAAAAAAAAAACATCTGAAACCCTACCTCTTCAAAGAGTATCTTAAATAATCCCCCTCTTCACCTCGACCCTGTTCCAGGAACCAACACTTTTCTTTGACCCTTTCTAGCTCTGACTTTGCTGCTGATTGCTACTTTATTGCTACTTCCCTGTGGCTCAGTTGGTAGAGCATGGTGTTTGCAACGCCAGGGTTGCGGGTTCGATTCCCACAGGGGGCCAGTACAACAAACAAAAAAATGCATAAAATGAAAATTAAATGTATGAAATGTATTTATTCACTACTGTAAGTCACTCTGGATAAGAGCGTCTGCTAAATGACTAAAATGTAAAAATGAAACGTGTACTTACTATGACTGTGATATGTGGGTGTCCCACCTAGCTATCTGGAGATGAATGGACTGACTATGACTGGTCCACCTAGCTATCTGGAGATGAATGTACTGACTATGACTGGTCCACCTAGCTATCTGGAGATAAATGTACTGACTATGACTGGTCCACCTAGCTATCTGTAGATTAATGTACTGACTATGACTGGCCCACCTAGCTATCTGGAGATGAATGGGCTGACTATGACTGGTCCACCTAGCTATCTGGAGATGAATGTACTGACTATGACTGGTCCACCTAGCTATCTGGAGATGAATGTACTGACTATGACTGGTCCACGTAGCTATCTGGAGATGAATGGACTGACTATGGCTGGTCCACCTAGCTATCTGGAGATGAATGGACTGACTATGACTGGTCCACCTAGCTATCTGGAGATGAATGTACTGACTATGACTGGTCCACCAAGCTATCTGGAGATGAATGTACTGACTATGACTGGTCCACCTAGCTATCTGGAGATGAATATACTGACTATGACTGGTCCACCTAGCTATCTGGAGATGAATGGACTGACTATGACTGGTCCACCTAGCTATCTGGAGATGAATGGACTGACTATGACTGGTCCACCTAGCTATCTGGAGATGAATGGACTGACTATGACTGGTCCACCTAGCTATCTGGAGATGAATGGACTGACTATGACTGGTCCACCTAGCTATCTGGAGATGAATATACTGACTATGACTGGTCCACCTAGCTATCTGGAGATGAATATACTGACTATGACTGGTCCACCTAGCTATCTGGAGATGAATGTACTGACTATGACTGGTCCACCTAGCTATCTGGAGATGAATGTACTGACTATGACTGGTCCACCTAGCTATCTGGAGATGAATGTACTGACTATGACTGGTCCACCTAGCTATCTGGAGATGAATGGACTGACTATGACTGGTCCACCTAGCTATCTGGAGATGAATGGACTGACTATGACTGGTCCACCTAGCTATCTTCAGGTGAGTCTCTTTGGATAAGAGCGTCTGCTGAATGATTTAAATGTAAATGTGTTAAAAACCCCTTCAGTTAGTTTTACCACGTTGTTTAACCAAGAGGTTGGTGGAGGTGGAGGGGCAGGTCTACTCTCCATCCCACCAGGTGTCTGCCAGCGTTACAGGCTGTACAGAGAGAGAGAGACAAGGCTGGGTCCCAGATGGGTATGCTGGCTGTAGGCTAGAAGGGGTAGGTTGGTCCACTCCCCAGGTGTTTGGCTGAGTTAGGCTGGGCCGGGATCAAACCTGCAGTGAGTTGTCAGAAACGCTCTGAGCAGTAGGCCGTGGTACAGAGCGGAGAGTCTCTGAGCGGTATGTGAGACGTGGCAGAGCTGTGGAGGTCTGGCCAAAACGCTAGATCTGTTCCATATGTTTCTAGAGCGCCACTCGCTGCAGAGCAGACAGACGCTGTGTCCCAGATGGCACCCTGTTCCCTAAGTAGTGCACTACTTTTAACCACAGCCTTATGGGCCCTGGATAGGGGCCCCTGGTCAAAGGTAGTGCACCATATAGGGAATAGGGTGCCATTGGGATGCAGACTGGTTTGCCTCCTTTCCTTGGCTTCACACAGCATGTCCAAGCCCCCGTGATTAACAAAAGAAAACAGACGGATTGCAACTTTTTCTTTTTTGAGGGGTGGAGGGGGGAGAGAACAGTATTCACATGATAAAATAGAGGAACAATGGCTTTTAGTCATGTTGATGATCTTGATGAACTCTCCTCCTTTCATAAAAAAAATGCAGATATCCATTTCAGGTGAATTGGGGCCATTTCAGGCATTCAGTCGTCTGACCTCAACATTGCAATGTATAGGGTTGGATCCTTTGTTGAGGACTGTGTTACAGCTGAGGAGTTTGTTGAGGACTATGTTACAGCTGAGGATGTTGTTGAGGACTATGTTACAGCTGAGGAGGTTGTTATGGACTATGTTACAGCTGAGGAGGTTGTTGTGGACTATGTTACAGCTGAGGAGGTTGTTGAGGACTATGTTACAGCTGAGGAGGTTGTTGTGGACTATGTTACAGCTGAGGAGGTTGTTGTGGACTATGTTACAGCTGAGGAGGTTGTTGTGGACTATGTTACAGCTGAGGAGGTTGTTGAGGACTATGTTACAGCTGAGGAGGTTGTTGAGGACTATGTTACAGCTGAGGAGGTTGTTGTGGACTATGTTACAGCTGAGGAGGTTGTTGAGGACTATGTTACAGCTGAGGAGGTTGTTGAGGACTATGTTACAGCTGAGGAGGTTGTTGAGGACTATGTAACAGCTGAGGAGGTTGTTGAGGACTATGTTACAGCTGAGGAGGTTGTTGTGGACTATGTTACAGGTTGTTGAGGACTATGTTACAGCTGAGGAGGTTGTTGTGGACTATGTTACAGCTGAGGAGGTTGTTGAGGACTATGTTACAGCTGAGGATGTTGTTGAGGACTATGTTACAGCTGAGGAGGTTGTTATGGACTATGTTACAGCTGAGGAGGTTGTTGTGGACTATGTTACAGCTGAGGAGGTTGTTGAGGACTATGTTACAGCTGAGGAGGTTGTTGTGGACTATGTTACAGCTGAGGAGGTTGTTGTGGACTATGTTACAGCTGAGGAGGTTGTTGTGGACTATGTTACAGCTGAGGAGGTTGTTGTGGACTATGTTACAGCTGAGGAGGTTGTTGAGGACTATGTTACAGCTGAGGAGGTTGTTGAGGACTATGTTACAGCTGAGGAGGTTGTTGAGGACTATGTTACAGCTGAGGAGGTTGTTGAGGACTATGTAACAGCTGAGGAGGTTGTTGAGGACTATGTTACAGCTGAGGAGGTTGTTGTGGACTATGTTACAGGTTGTTGAGGACTATGTTACAGCTGAGGAGGTTGTTGTGGACTATGTTACAGCTGAGGAGGTTGTTGAGGACTATGTTACAGCTGAGGATGTTGTTGAGGACTATGTTACAGCTGAGGAGGTTGTTATGGACTATGTTACAGCTGAGGAGGTTGTTGTGGACTATGTTACAGCTGAGGAGGTTGTTGAGGACTATGTTACAGCTGAGGAGGTTGTTGTGGACTATGTTACAGCTGAGGAGGTTGTTGTGGACTATGTTACAGCTGAGGAGGTTGTTGTGGACTATGTTACAGCTGAGGAGGTTGTTGAGGACTATGTTACAGGTTGTTGAGGACTATGTTACAGCTGAGGAGGTTGTTGTGGACTATGTTACAGCTGAGGAGGTTGTTGAGGACTATGTTACAGCTGAGGAGGTTGTTGAGGACTATGTTACAGCTGAGGAGGTTGTTGAGGACTATGTTACAGCTGAGGAGGTTGTTGAGGACTATGTAACAGCTGAGGAGGTTGTTGAGGACTATGTTACAGCTGAGGAGGTTGTTGTGGACTATGTTACAGGTTGTTGAGGACTATGTTACAGCTGAGGAGGTTGTTGTGGACTATGTTACAGCTGAGGAGGTTGTTGAGGACTATGTTACAGCTGAGGAGGTTGTTGAGGACTATGTTACAGCTGAGGAGGTTGTTGAGGACTATGTTACAGCTGAGGAGGTTGTTGTGGACTATGTTACAGCTGAGGAGGTTGTTGTGGACTATGTTACAGCTGAGGAGGTTGTTGAGGACTATGTTACAGCTGAGGTGGTTGTTGAGGACTATGTTACAGCTGAGGAGGTTGTTGTGGACTATGTTACAGCTGAGGAGGTTGTTGAGGACTATGTTACAGCTGAGGAGGTTGTTGTGGACTATGTTACAGCTGAGGAGGTTGTTGAGGACTATGTTACAGCTGAGGAGGTTGTTGAGGACTATGTTACAGCTGAGGAGGTTGTTGAGGACTATGTAACAGCTGAGGAGGTTGTTGAGGACTATGTTACAGCTGAGGAGGTTGTTGTGGACTATGTTACAGGTTGTTGAGGACTATGTTACAGCTGAGGAGGTTGTTGTGGACTATGTTACAGCTGAGGAGGTTGTTGAGGACTATGTTACAGCTGAGGAGGTTGTTGAGGACTATGTTACAGCTGAGTAGGTTGTTGAGGACTATGTTACAGCTGAGGAGGTTGTTGTGGACTATGTTACAGCTGAGGAGGTTGTTGTGGACTATGTTACAGCTGAGGAGGTTGTTGAGGACTATGTTACAGCTGAGGAGGTTGTTGAGGACTATGTTACAGCTGAGGAGGTTGTTGTGGACTATGTTACAGCTGAGGAGGTTGTTGAGGACTATGTTACAGCTGAGGAGGTTGTTGTGGACTATGTTACAGCTGAGGAGGTTGTTGAGGACTATGTTACAGCTGAGGAGGTTGTTGTGGGCTATGTTACCCCCCCCCCCCCTGATTTCCCCCCCCCCCCCCCCCCCCCCCAATGTGCTGCCCCACACAGAGTGAGTGGGACCAGGGTATACTAAACAGACTTGAAGAGTGGTGCTGATGGATGGGGGACCAAACATAAACTTAGAGGACCAAAAAAACCACCACTTTTTAAAATCTCTCTCACTGACTAAATAAACCCAGTGGGTCTGTGATGCATTGAGACATCAGTCATGATGGATACAGGCATTTTAAAAAGCTGAGCAGATTTAAACCTACTGTTTGCATTTATCCAATACATACAGCATTCAAATCTTACCCTGGGAGGTCCAGAGTACTGCTGCTTTGGCTTCGAATTTGAATTTGAGGGACATACAGCATTGTCATATTCTGTGTACTGTATCTCTGACTGACACAGTATTGTTATATTCTGTGTACTGTATCTCTGACTGACACAGTATTGTTATATTCTGTGTACTGTACCTCTGACTGACACAGTATTGTCATATTCTGTGTACTGTATCTCTGACTGACACAGTATTGTTATATTCTGTGTACTGTACCTCTGACTGACACAGTATTGTTATATTCTGTGTACTGTACCTCTGACTGACACAGTATTGTTATATTCTGTGTACTGTACCTCTGACATACACAGTATTGTTATATTCTGTGTACTGTATCTCTGACTGACACAGTATTGTTATATTCTGTGTACTGTACCTCTGACATACACAGTATTGTTATATTCTGTGTACTGTACCTCTGACTGACACAGTATTGTTATATTCTGTGTACTGTACCTCTGACAGACACAGTATTGTTATATTCTGTGTACTGTACCTCTGACTGACACAGTATTGTTATATTCTGTGTACTGTACCTCTGACTGACACAGTATTGTTATATTCTGTGTACTGTACCTCTGACTGACACAGTATTGTTATATTCTGTGTACTGTATCTCTGACTGACACAGTATTGTTATATTCTGTGTACTGTACCTCTGACTGACACAGTATTGTTATATTCTGTGTACTGTATCTCTGACTGACACAGTATTGTTATATTCTGTGTACTCTACCTCTGACTGACACAGTATTGTTATATTCTGTGTACTGTACCTCTGACTGACACAGTATTGTTATATTCTGTGTACTGTACCTCTGACAGACACAGTATTGTTATATTCTGTGTACTGTACCTCTGACATACACAGTATTGTTATATTCTGTGTACTGTACCTCTGACTGACACAGTATTGTTATATTCTGTGTACTGTACCTCTGACATACACAGTATTGTTATATTCTGTGTACTGTACCTCTGACAGACACAGTATTGTTATATTCTGTGTACTGTACCTCTGACTGACACAGTATTGTTATATTCTGTGTACTGTACCTCTGACTGACACAGTATTGTTATATTCTGTGTACTGTACCTCTGACAGACACAGTATTGTTATATTCTGTGTACTGTACCTCTGACAGACACAGTATTGTTATATTCTGTGTACTGTACCTCTGACTGACACAGTATTGTTATATTCTGTGTACTGTACCTCTGACAGACACAGTATTGTTATATTCTGTGTACTGTACCTCTGACAGACACAGTATTGTTATATTCTGTGTACTGTACCTCTGACTGACACAGTATTGCTATATTCTGTGTACTGTAACTCTGACAGACACAGTATTGTTATATTCTGTGTACTGTAACTCTGACAGACACAGTATTGTTATATTCTGTGTACTGTAACTCTGACTGCTTTTAAATCATATTTCTAGACCTGGTTCAGTGGCGTCTTCTACTGGTGATGTGAGAGAAGAGTTGATGTTTCCCATCTTTCTACTGTTGCTATCACACGTCCAATAAATAGTGAAGACATTGCCAATAACATAATGATGTGTTAAACAGTGGTCGATGCTAAAACTGCCCAGTTGAAGTTCTGAGTCACCTGTTTGACTCGTTGCTGGGGCAACACTGTTTATGACGTCAGGTGCAAGTCATGAATATGCAGGTTTGTTACGTATATCGGAAAAAAAAATATATATATATTTTTTTTTCTTAAAAGGTGAAATAAAACTTGAATATTTCCTTTTCTGTCATTCATTTCTATGTCAAGTTTATTTAATCAGAACAGTTACATACATGTATGCTACAATAGATAATCATGTTCAAATGAAGGCATGTAAAAACGTTGACTAGTTTTTTGTTTCTTCTGTCATTTTATACGTATCACCGTCTAGACATATAACGTTGACTAGTTTTCCGTAATTTATATATGTTTAGCACCATGGAAACTAGTCTTATTTAGGCTATATCTAGCAGATTATAAAAGTGAGGCATGCAGTGTAACAAAGAAATATATATATATAGAGAACATGTGCAGCTGTTGATACTATAAAATATAAAACAGAAAATAAACAAATATTATTATTGACTAAAACACTGAAGTACAAACTGGGGGGTGGATGCGTTCGTTGACTCATTGAGGAGGATCGAAGAGTTGGTCTTTTACAAAAGAAAATCCCCCCATGTGTTGAGGAAGGTGGGTGTTACTGAAGTCTACCAGGAGGAGGCGCTGTAGGATGGCTTGTGATCGTGACAGACACCCAATTCAGGGTCCATAGATCTGTAACTATATAGGATAGATATGACCATATGGTTACAACTTCACCTTGCCATTGTGTGTGTTACTTCCACCGGTCGTTGCCCAGATGAACCCCCCTGTGTGTGTGTGTGTGTGTGTGTGTGTGTGTGTGTGTGTGTGTGTGTGTGTGTGTGTGTGTGTGTGTGTGTGTGTGTGTGTGTGTGTGTGTGTGTGTGTGTGTTACTTCCTCCGGTTGTTGCCCAGGTGAACCCCCCTGTGTCCAGACACACAGCGGAAAGTGGCAGGCTGGACGTCCCAGTACTTAACGAGGTTAGAGAACAGACTGATGCCCGTATACAAGGTCTTCTTAACACTGGAACGTACAGGGCAGAAGTCATTCACCCCCACACTGCTGATGCTGTTAGCATGGAGGTACACCACCTGGGGGAATAGGGACCGATTCATCAATCAATTAGTCAATTACACCACCTGGCAATTAATCAATCAATTAGTCAATTACACCACCTGGGGGAATAGGGACCGATTCATCAATCAATTAGTCAATTATACCACCTGGGGGAATAGGGACCGATTCATCAATCAATTAGTCAATTACACCACCTGGGGGAATAGGGACCGATTCATCAATCAATTAGTCAATTACACCACCTGGGGGAATAGGGACCGATTCATCAATCAATTAGTCAATTACACCACCTGGGGGAATAGGGACCGATTCATCAATCAATTAGTCAATTACACCACCTGGGGGAATAGGGACCGATTCATCAATCAATTAGTCAATTACACCACCTGGGGGAATAGGGACCGATTCATCAATCAATTAGTCAATTACACCACCTGGGGGAATAGGGACCGATTCATCAATCAATTAGTCAATTACACCACCTGGGGGAATAGGGACCGATTCATCAATCAATTAGTCAATTACACCACCTGGGGGAATAGGGACCGATTCATCAATCAATTTGTCAATTACACCGCCAGGCAATTAATCAATTAGTCAATTACACCGCCAGGCAATTAATAAATTAGTCAATTACACCACCTGGGGGAATAGGGACCGATTCATCAATCAATTAGTCAATTACACCACCTGGGGGAATAGGGACCGATTCATCAATCAATTAGTCAATTACAGCACCTGGGGAATAGGGACCAATTCATCAATCAATTAGTCAATTACACCACCTGGGGGAATAGGGACCGATTCATCAATCAATTTGTCAATTACACCGCCAGGCAATTAATCAATTAGTCAATTACACCGCCAGGCAATTAATCAATTAGTCAATTACACCACCTGGGGAAATAGGGACCGATTCATCAATCAATTAGTCAATTACACCGCCAGGCAAGGAATCAATCAATTAGTCAATTACACCGCCAGGCAATTAATCAATCAATTAGGCAATTACACCGCCAGGCAATCAATCAATTAGTCAATTATACCGCCAGGCAATGAATAAATCAATTAGTCAATTACACCGCCAGGCAATCAATCAATTAGTCAATTACACCGCCAGGCAATTAATCAATCAATTAGTCAATTACACCACCTGTTGGTCTCAAGTTTAGGTTTATGTAGCGTGCTGAGGTAATCTGAGGTAAATAGAGGTTAAGTTCAGTCCCATTGCTACTCGGATACTCTGTCTGGCTATTTGTGAATGTCTTAAAGATTCCCACATAGCTAGTATCATAGAAGCAATCATACTTGAAGATATTTAGGAATTTGTAGCCTATATTATCGTAGCACAGGGATGTCAAACTGTTTATATATATATATATATATTTCGTTTTCGTTTTTTTGTTGTTTTTCCTTTCAATTAAGACCTGGACAACCAGGTGAGGGGAGGTCCTTACTGAGACCTAGGCAACCAGGTGAGGGGAGTTCCTTACTGAGACCTAGACAACCAGGTGAGGGGAGGTCCTTACTGAGACCTAGACAACCAGGTGAGGGGAGTTCCTTACTGAGACCTAGACAACCAGGTGAGGGGAGTTCCTTACTGAGACCTAGACAACCAGGTGAGGAGAGTTCCTTACTGAGACCTAGACAACCAGGTGAGGGGAGTTCCTTACTGAGCCCTAGACAACCAGGTGAGGGGAGTTCCTTATTGAGACAACCAGGTGAGGGGAGGTCCTTACTGAGACCTAGACAACCAGGTGAGGAGAGACCTAGACAACCAGGTGAGGGGAGTTCCTTACTGAGACCTAGACAACCAGGTGAGGGGTCCTTACTGAGACCTAGACAACCAGGTGAGGAGAGTTCCTTACTGAGACCTAGACAACCAGGTGAGGGGAGTTCCTTACTGAGACATAGACAACCAGGTGAGGGGAGACCTAGACAACCAGGTGAGGAGAGTTCCTTACTAAGACCTAGACAACCAGGTGAGGGTAGTTCCTTACTGAGACCTAGACAACCAGGTGAGGGGAGTTCCTTACTGAGACCTAGACAACCAGGTGAGGGGAGTTCCTTACTGAGACCTAGACAACCAGGTGAGGAGAGTTCCTTACTGAGACCTAGACAACCAGGTGAGGAGAGTTCCTTACTAAGACCTAGACAACCAGGTGAGGAGAGTTCCTTACTGAGACCTAGACAACCAGGTGAGGAGAGTTCCTTACTGAGACCTAGACAACCAGGTGAGGGGAGTTCCTTACTGAGACCTAGACAACCAGGTGAGGAGAGTTCCTTACTGAGACATAGACAACCAGGTGAGGGGAGTTCCTTACTGAGACCTAGACAACCAGGTGAGGGGAGTTCCTTACTGAGACCTAGACAACCAGGTGAGGGGAGACCTAGACAGCCAGGTGAGGGGAGTTCCTTACTGAGACCTAGACAACCAGGTGAGGGGAGACCTAGACAACCAGGTGAGGGGAGTTCCTTACTGAGACCTAGACAACCAGGTGAGGGGAGACCTAGACAACCAGGTGAGGAGAGTTCCTTACTGAGACCTAGACAACCAGGTGAGGGGAGTTCCTTACTGACACCTAGACAACCAGGTGAGGGGAGTTCCTTACTGAGACCTAGACAACCAGGTGAGGAGAGTTCCTTATTGAGTCCTAGACAACCAGGTGAGGGGAGGTCCTTACTGAGACCTAGACAACCAGGTGAGGGGAGTTCCTTACTGAGACCTAGACAACCAGGTGAGGGGAGTTCCTTACTGAGACCTAGACAACCAGGTGAGGGGAGGTCCTTACTGAGACCTAGACAACCAGGTGAGGGGAGTTCCTTACTGAGACCTAGACAACCAGGTGAGGGGAGTTCCTTACTGAGACCTAGACAACCAGGTGAGGGGAGTTCCTTACTGAGACCTAGACAACCAGGTGAGGGGAGTTCCTTACTGAGACCTAGACAACCAGGTGAGGAGAGTTCCTTACTGAGACCTAGACAACCAGGTGAGGAGAGTTCCTTACTGAGACCTAGACAACCAGGTGAGGAGAGTTCCTTACTGAGACCTAGACAACCAGGTGAGGAGAGTTCCTTACTGAGACCTAGACAACCAGGTGAGGAGAGTTCCTTACTGAGACCTAGACAACCAGGTGAGGAGAGTTCCTTACTGAGACCTAGACAACCAGGTGAGGAGAGTTCCTTACTGAGACCTAGACAACCAGGTGAGGAGAGTTCCTTACTGAGACCTAGACAACCAGGTGAGGAGAGTTCCTTACTAATTAGTGACCTTAATTAATCAATCAAGAACAAGGGAGGAGCGAAAACCCATCAGACACTCTGCCCTCAGTGGAATGTGTTTGACCCGTGTTATAGCAGAATGGTATGACTGTAAAACAACACAACAATGCTGAGCACACAAATCAGTAGTAAAAACTGTTTCAAGTTATTGTCGGAATTCCCCACAGGTGACTAACCGTATCTTACCTGTAGATAACGAAGTGAGTTTAGACCAGGCGGGACCTTCTTTAGTTTGTTGTTATCAAGGTGGATTTCGCGGACGTTGGGTATACTGGCAAAGCTTCCATTCTC
The DNA here is from genome assembly GCF_965601325.2 of Salmo salar. Taxonomy (NCBI): domain Eukaryota; kingdom Metazoa; phylum Chordata; class Actinopteri; order Salmoniformes; family Salmonidae; genus Salmo; species Salmo salar. The sequence continues at coordinate 61,846,958 of NC_138312.1, read as the reverse complement.
AACAAACTTGATTTGATTGAAGCCCAGTCCTAATCTGTAAATATCAAATCAAAGTTTATTTGTCACGTGCGCCGAATACAACAGGTGTAGTAGACCTTACAGTGAAATGCTGAATACAACAGGTGTAGTAGACCATACAGTGAAATGCTGAATACAACAGGTGTAGTAGACCTCACAGTGAAATGCTGAATACAACAGGTGTAGTAGACCTTACAGTGAAATGCTGAATACAACAGGTGTAGTAGACCTTACAGTGAAATGCTGAATACAACAGGTGTAGTAGACCTTACAGTGAAATGCTGAATACAACAGGTGTAGTAGACCTCACAGTGAAATGCTGAATACAACAGGTGTAGTAGACCTCACAGTGAAATGCTGAATACAACAGGTGTAGTAGACCTTACAGTGAAATGCTGAATACAACAGGTGTAGTAGACCTTACAGTGAAATGCTGAATACAACAGGTGTAGTAGACCTTACAGTGAAATGCTGAATACAACAGGTGTAGTAGACCTTACAGTGAAATGCTGAATACAACAGGTGTAGTAGACCTTACAGTGAAATGCTGAATACAACAGGTGTAGTAGACCTTACAGTGAAATGCTGAATACAACAGGTGTAGTAGACCTCACAGTGAAATGCTGAATACAACAGGTGTAGTAGACCTCACAGTGAAATGCTGAATACAACTGGTGTAGTAGACCTCACAGTGAAATGCTGAATACAACAGGTGTAGTAGACCTTACAGTGAAATGCTGAATACAACAGGTGTAGTAGACCTCACAGTGAAATGCTGAATACAACAGGTGTAGTAGACCTCACAGTGAAATGCTGAATACAACTGGTGTAGTAGACCTCACAGTGAAATGCTGAATACAACAGGTGTAGACCTTACAGTGAAATGCTGACTTACAGGCTCTAACCAATAGTGCAAAAAAAGGTATTAGGTGAACAATAGATAAGTAAAGAAATAAAACAACAGTAAAAAGACTAGCTATATACAGTAGCGAGGCTATAAAAGTAGCGAGGCTACATACAGACACCGGTTAGTCAGGCTGATTGAGGTAGTATGTACATGTAGATATGGTTAAAGTGACTATGCATATATGATGAACAGAGAGTAGCAGTAGTGTAAAAGTAAGCTTTCAGATACAGAATCTAACTTATAGGTGTAGTTTGTGTTTTTACACATTTACATCTCAGTAGTGTTTTTACACATTACATCTCAGTAGTGTTTTATACATTTACATCTCAGTAGTGTTTTTACACATTACATCTCAGTAGTGTTTTATACATTTACATCTCAGTAGTGTTTTATACATTTACATCTCAGTAGTGTTTTATACATTTACATCTCAGTAGTGTTTTTACACATTACATCTCAGTAGTGTTTTATACATTTACATCTCAGTAGTGTTTTATACATTTACATCTCAGTAGTGTTTTATACATTTACATCTCAGTAGTGTTTTATACATTTACATCTCAGTAGTGTTTTTACACATTACATCTCAGTAGTGTTTTATACATTTACATCTCAGTAGTGTTTTATACATTTACATCTCAGTAGTGTTTTATACATTTACATCTCAGTAGTGTTTTATACATTTACATCTCAGTAGTGTTTTATACATTTACATCTCAGTAGTGTTTTATACATGTACATCTCAGTAGTGTTTTATACATTTACATCTCAGTAGTGTTTTTACACATTACATCTCAGTAGTGTTTTATACATTTACATCTCAGTAGTGTTTTATACATTTACATCTCAGTAGTGTTTTTACACATTACATCTCAGTAGTGTTTTATACATTTACATCTCAGTAGTGTTTTTACACATTACATCTCAGTAGTGTTTTATACATTTACATCTCAGTAGTGTTTTATACATTTACATCTCAGTAGTGTTTTATACATTTACATCTCAGTAGTGTTTTATACATTTACATCTCAGTAGTGTTTTATACATTTACATCTCAGTAGTGTTTTATACATTTACATCTCAGTAGTGTTTTATACATTTACATCTCAGTAGTGTTTTATACATTTACATCTCAGTAGTGTTTTATACATGTACATCTCAGTAGTGTTTTATACATTTACATCTCAGTAGTGTTTTTACACATTACATCTCAGTAGTGTTTTATACATTTACATCTCAGTAGTGTTTTATACATTTACATCTCAGTAGTGTTTTTACACATTACATCTCAGTAGTGTTTTATACATTTACATCTCAGTAGTGTTTTTACACATTACATCTCAGTAGTGTTTTATACATTTACATCTCAGTAGTGTTTTATACATTTACATCTCAGTAGTGTTTTATACATTTACATCTCAGTAGTGTTTTATACATTTACATCTCAGTAGTGTTTTATACATTTACATCTCAGTAGTGTTTTATACATTTACATCTCAGTAGTGTTTTTACCTTTGTATTTTTTTATATCTGAAAAAGTCCTCAATTTCTACTTTGGTGATCTTGTTATAATCCAAGTGGAGCTCTGTGAGTGAAGATGGGAGGTCTGAAAAAACAGGAAATCACTGTCAGATTACGATGCGCAGTACACTTAAAGCTTTTTTTTTGGGGGGGTGGGGGGAATAAAACTCCTGTAATTTCAACCTGTTCAGGTGGGATGGAGTTTTTTTTGGCCCAGAGCATGACATCACAATCTGATCTGATTATTTTTGACCAATGACCAATGATCTTTTATTTGCATATGTATCCTCCTACTTTGAGGTAAGCTCTAGAGCAGGCCTGGGCAACTCCAGTCCTCAAGGTGCCTGATTGGTGTCACACATTTACCCCAGCTAACACACATGACTCCCAATAACCAACTAATCATGTTAGTTCAGTTACAAAATACAGTTAGTTTAAATGTGTGTTTGCTGGTGATGGGGGGGGGGGGGGGGGGGGTGGGTGACACAAATCAGGCCCCTGAGGACTGGAATTGCACAGATCTGCTCTAGAGTCAAGACGATCCTATCCATCAATCAGGGCTGTGTATGTAAATATACACTGCTCAAAAAAATAAAGGGAACACTTAAACAACACATCCTAGATCTGAATGAAATAAATAATCTTATTAAATACTTTTTTCTTTACATAGTTGAATGTCCTGACAACAAAATCACACAAAAATAATCAATGGAAATCCAATTTATCAACCCATGGAGGTCTGGATTTGGAGTCACACTCAAAATTAAAGTGGAAAACCACACTACAGGCTGATCCAACTTTGATGTAATGTCCTTAAAACAAGTCAAAATGAGGCTCAGTAGTGTGTGTGGCCTCCACGTACCTGTATGACCTCCCTACAATGCCTGGGCATGCTCCTGATGAGGTGGCGGATGGTCTCCTGAGGGATCTCCTCCCAGACCTGGACTAAAGCATCCGCCAACTCCTGGACAGTCTGTGGTGCAACGTGGCGTTGGTGGCTGCAGCGAGACATGATGTCCCAGATGTGCTCAATTGGATTCAGGTCTGGGGAACGGGCAGTCCATAGCATCAATGCCTTCCTCTTGCAGGAACTGCTGACACACTCCAGCCACATGAGGTCTAGCCTTGTCTTGCATTAGGAGGAACCCAGGGCCAACCGCACCAGCATATGGTCTCACAAGGGGTCTGAGGATCTCATCTCGGTACCTAATGACAGTCAGGCTACCGCTGGTGAGCACATGGAGGGCTGTGCGGCCCCCCAAAGAAATGCCACCCCACACCATGACTGACCCACCGCCAAACCGGTCATGCTGGAGGATGTTGCAGGCAGCAGAACGTTCTCCACGGCGTCTCCAGACTCTGTCACGTCTGTCACGTGTGCTCAGTGTGAACCTGCTTTCATCTGTGAAGAGCACAGGGCGCCAGTGGCGAATTTGCCAATCTTGGTGTTCTCTGGCAAATGCCAAACGTCCTGCACGGTGTTGGGCTGTAAGCACAACCCCCACCTGTGGACGTCGGACCCTCATACCACCCTCGTGGAGTCTGTTTCTGACCGTTTGAGCAGACACATGCACATTTGTGGCCTGCTGGAGGTCATTTTGCAGGGCTCTGGCAGTGCTTCTCCTGCTCCTCCTTGCACAAAGGCGGAGGTAGCGGTCCTGCTGCTGGGTTGTTGCCCTCCTACGGCCTCCTCCACGTCTCCTGATGTACTGGCCTGTCTCCTGGTAGCGCCTCCATGCTCTGGACACTACGCTGACAGACACAGCAAACCTTCTTGCCACAGCTCGCATTGATGTGCCATCCTGGATGAGCTGCACTACCTGAGCCACTTGTGTGGGTTGTAGACACCGTCTCATGCTACCACTAGAGTGAAAGCACCGCCAGCATTCAAAAGTGACCAAAACATCAGCCAGGAAGCATAGGAACTGAGAAGTGGTCTGTGGTCCCCACCTGCAGAACCACTCCTTTATTGGGGGTGTCTTGCTTATTGCCTATAATTTACACCTGTTGTCTATTCCATTTGCACAACAACATGTGAAATGAATTGTCAATCAGTGTTGCTTCCTAAGTGGACAGTTTGATTTCACAGAAGTGTGATTGACTTGGAGTTACATTGTGTTGTTTAAGTGTTCCCTTTATTTTTTTGAGCAGTATATTTAGATTTGTATCAACATTTTTTTTGATCAACGCGATCAGACTGGAGGCTCGGGGAAATAATTGATACGAAATATAGGATTTATTTTCATGAAATAAACACACAGTGATTTATTAGACATTCAGTAGATGATTCAAATATTATTATTATTATTATTATTATTATTATTATACTGCATGTAAACATTAAGTACCACGAACTTTCATGAGAAATTCAATGAAGCGGTTCTAAATATGCACATGGAATAAAGTCACCCGGAAATGTCAGATTTAATTAAATGTGGGGTAGTATTGAATGTCTTCAGTATTCAAGATGTCCAGCATGTATCGGGTATCAGCTGTGAGCTTGGCTTGTTATTGGTAGATTTACCTTTAGGTACAGCTGTGAGCTTGGCCTCCGCGATCCTGATGTACAGGGTTTCCATGCCGTCGAATGCTCCCAGCTCGATCCCGTTGTTAGCTAACGGATTAGCACTCATCTCTGGTCAGAAAAAAAAAAAAAACATACAGGGGAGTTTAGCCTTGTATGACGCTTTGAACACACGTCTTTCATGAACTCGTACAGATGGCGATCATTAATAACCCTAGATTCATTCTGCCTCAAATGACAAGCCTTTTTATTTATTTTTTTACTCTTCACATTGTGCACTACGGTTGACCCCGAGTGGCATTGGGCTGCCACATAAGGAATAGTGTATCACTGTTGTTCTCAGCCAATAGGTTACCAGGTAACCATTGTAAATAAGAATTTGTTCTTAACTGACATTACCTAGAACGTGCACAGACTTGAGCCCTTTGAAGGCCTCTTTCTGGATGTTGCTGATCTTGTTGTCGTGGATACGCAGCTCCAGGATGTTCCTGGGTAGATTGGCAGGTATCTGTGTCAACTGGTTGTAGGATAGGTACAACAGCTGTAGCCGATCCATGTTACGGAATGCTTTGGGATGGATCTTAGAGATCTTGTTGTTAACAAGGAACAGGGCCTGGGAAAAGAAGATATGTGAAATATATAGCAACTCTTGGAGGTTGACTTGAACAATAACATTGGAACCCAGGAAGTAACAGCTAATGGGGGATCCAAATAAACAGATAATAAATACTTTGACCGATTTATTAAATGCATTCCGGCCCGTCTTAAAACCACTGCGTTTTGGCCAGTCTTTCAAATCAAACTTTATTTGTCACATGCACCGAATACAATAAGTGTAAACTTTACCGTGAAATGTTTACTTACAAGCCCTTAACCAACAGTGCAGTTCAAGAAGAGTTTAAGAAAATATTTACCAAATAAACTAAAGTAAAAAAAATTATAAAAAGTAACACAATAAAATAACAATAACAAGGCTATATACAGGCGGTACCGGTACAGAGTCAATGTGGAGGCTATATACAGGGGGTACCGGTACAGAGTCAATGTGGAGGCTATATACAGGGGGTACCGGTACAGAGTCAATGTGGAGGCTATATACAGGGGGTACCGGTACAGAGTCAATGTGGAGGCTATATACAGGGGGTACCGGTACAGAGTCAATGTGGAGGCTATATACAGGGGGTACCATTACAGAGTCAATGTGGAGGCTATATACAGGGGGTACCGGTACAGAGTCAATGTGGAGGCTATATACAGGGGGTACCATTACAGAGTCAATGTGGAGGCTATATACAGGGGGTACCGGTACAGAGTCAATGTGGAGGCTATATACAGGGGGTACCATTACAGAGTCAATGTGGAGGCTATATACAGGGGGTACCGGTACAGAGTCAATGTGGAGGCTATATACAGGGGGTACCATTACAGAGTCAATGTGGAGGCTATATACAGGGGGTACCGGTACAGAGTCAATGTGGAGGCTATATACAGGGGGTACCGGTACAGAGTCAATGTGGAGGCTATATACAGGGGGTACCGGTACAGAGTCAATGTGGAGGCTATATACAGGGGGTACCGGTACAGAGTCAATGTGGAGGCTATATACAGGGGGTACCGGTACAGAGTCAATGTGGAGGCTATATACAGGGGGTACCGGTACAGAGTCAATGTGGAGGCTATATACAGGGGGTACCGGTACAGAGTCAATGTGGAGGCTATATACAGGGGGTACCGGTACAGAGTCAATGTGGAGGCTATATACAGGGGGTACCATTACAGAGTCAATGTGGAGGCTATATACAGGGGGTACCGGTACAGAGTCAATGTGGAGGCTATATACAGGGGGTACCATTACAGAGTCAATGTGGAGGCTATATACAGGGGGTACCGGTACAGAGTCAATGTGGAGGCTATATACAGGGGGTACCATTACAGAGTCAATGTGGAGGCTATATACAGGGGGTACCGGTACAGAGTCAATGTGGAGGCTATATACAGGGGGTACCATTACAGAGTCAATGTGGAGGCTATATACAGGGGGTACCGGTACAGAGTCAATGTGGAGGCTATATACAGGGGGTACCGGTACAGAGTCAATGTGGAGGCTATATACAGGGGGTACCGGTACAGAGTCAATGTGGAGGCTATATACAGGGGGTACCGGTACAGAGTCAATGTGGAGGCTATATACAGGGGGTACCGGTACAGAGTCAATGTGGAGGCTATATACAGGGGGTACCGGTACAGAGTCAATGTGGAGGCTATATACAGGGGGTACCGGTACAGAGTCAATGTGGAGGCTATATACAGGGGGTACCGGTACAGAGTCAATGTGGAAGCTATATACAGGGGGTACCGGTACAGAGTCAATGTGGAGGATATATACAGGAGGTACCGGTACAGAGTCAATGTGGAGGCTATATACAGGAGGTACCGGTACAGAGTCAATGTGGAGGCTATATACAGGGGGTACCGGTACAGAGTCAATGTGGAGGATATATACAGGAGGTACCGGTACAGAGTCAATGTGGAGGCTATATACAGGGTATTACGGTACAGAGTCAATGTGGAGGCTATATACAGGGGGTACCGGTACAGAGTCAATGTGGAGGCTATATACAGGCGGTACCGGTACAGAGTCAATGTGGAGGCTATATACAGGGTATTACGGTACAGAGTCAATGTGGAGGCTATATACAGGGGGTACCGGTACCGAGTCAATGTGGAGGCTATATACAGGGGGTACCGGTACAGAGTCAATGTGGAGGCTATATACAGGGGGTACCGGTACAGAGTCAATGTGGAGGCTATATACAGGGGGTACCGGTACAGAGTCAATGTGGAGGCTCTATACAGGCGGTACCGGTACAGAGTCAATGTGGAGACTATATACAGGGGGTACCGGTACAGAGTTAATGTGGAGGCTATATACAGGGGGTACCGGTACAGAGTCAATGTGGAGGTTATATACAGGGGGTACCGGTACAGAGTCAATGTGGAGGCTATATACAGGGGGTACCGGTACAGAGTCAATGTGGAGGCTATATACAGGGGGTACCGGTACAGAGTCAATGTGGAGACTATATACAGGGGGTACCGGTACAGAGTCAATATGGAGGCTATATACAGGCGGTACCGGTACAGAGTCAATGTGGAGGCTATATACAGGGGGTACCGGTACAGAGTCAATGTGGAGGCTATATACAGGCGGTACCGGTACAGAGTCAATGTGGAGGCTATATACAGGGTATTACGGTACAGAGTCAATGTGGAGGCTATATACAGGGGGTACCGGTACAGAGTCAATGTGGAGGCTATATACAGGCGGTACCGGTACAGAGTCAATGTGGAGGCTATATACAGGGTATTACGGTACAGAGTCAATGTGGAGGCTATATACAGGGGGTACCGGTACCGAGTCAATGTGGAGGCTATATACAGGGGGTACCGGTACAGAGTCAATGTGGAGGCTATATACAGGGGGTACCGGTACAGAGTCAATGTGGAGGCTATATACAGGGGGTACCGGTACAGAGTCAATGTGGAGGCTCTATACAGGCGGTACCGGTACAGAGTCAATGTGGAGACTATATACAGGGGGTACCGGTACAGAGTTAATGTGGAGGCTATATACAGGGGGTACCGGTACAGAGTCAATGTGGAGGTTATATACAGGGGGTACCGGTACAGAGTCAATGTGGAGGCTATATACAGGGGGTACCGGTACAGAGTCAATGTGGAGGCTATATACAGGGGGTACCGGTACAGAGTCAATGTGGAGACTATATACAGGGGGTACCGGTACAGAGTCAATATGGAGGCTATATACAGGCGGTACCGGTACAGAGTCAATGTGGAGGCTATATACAGGGGGTACCGGTACAGAGTCAATGTGGAGGCTATATACAGGGGGTACCGGTACAGAGTCAATGTGGAGGCTATATACAGAGGGTGCCGGTACAGAGTCAATGTGGAGACTATATACAGGGGGTACCGGTACAGAGTCAATGTGGTGGCTATATACAGGGGGTACCAGTACAGAGTCAATGTGGAGGCTATATACAGGGGGTACCGGTACTGAGTCAATGTGGAGGCTATATACAGGGGGTACCAGTACAGAGTCAATGTGGTGGCTATATACAGGGGGTACCGGTACAGAGTCAATGTGGAGGCTATATACAGGGGGTACCAGTACAGAGTCAATGTGGTGGCTATATACAGGGGGTACCAGTACAGAGTCAATGTGGAGGCTATATACAGGGGGTACCGGTACAGAGTCAATGTGGAGGCTATATACAGGGGGTACCAGTACAGAGTCAATGTGGTGGCTATATACAGGGGGTACCAGTACAGAGTCAATGTGGAGGCTATATACAGGGGGTACCAGTACAGAGTCAATGTGGTGGCTATATACAGGGGGTACCAGTACAGAGTCAATGTGGAGACTATATACAGGGGGTACCTGTACCAAGTCAGTGTGGAGGCTATATACAGGGGGTACCGGTACCAAGTCAGTGTGCAGGGGGTGCAGGTTAGTCGAGGTAATTTGTACATGTAGGTGGGGGTGAAGTGACGATGCATAGATAATGAAGGTGGGGGGGGGTCAATGTAATAGTACGGTGGCCTAGATAGCGTAGTTTCCAGGCAGGGTACAAACTGTAGCCTACATCTATCTGTCTGTCTGTACAGGCTCTGTGAAACACCCTGTAGAAGGCTTTAAGCCCAAACCATGTCATATTTCCCCTTATAGTATACATAAGCTCTCTCGTCCCCCACCTAAAATAATATGGCTTCTATTTCAATTGAGAGTTTTGGTGCTAGAGGGTCTGAATGTTGCTTTAGGGGACATTTGTACCCCACCCTGGAAAATAATCGATCTAGTTACACAGAGCCTGTACAGACAGATGTAGGTTACAGTATACATTAGACAATAGGATCTCTATGGGTTACAGAACCCATCTATCAGAACCCATCTGAACCAGCATCTACATCAGACAGAACCCATCTGAACCAGCGTCTACCTCAAACAGAACCCATCTGAACCAGCATCTACCTCAAACAGAACCCATCTGAACCAGCGTCTACCTCAAACAGAACCCATCTGAACCAGCATCTACCTCAAACAGAACCCATCTGAACCAGCATCTACCACAAACAGAACCCATCTGAACCAGCCTCTACCTCAGACAGAACCCATCTGAACCAGCATCTACCTCAGACAGAACCCATCTGAACCAGCCTCTACCTCAGACAGAACCCATCTGAACCAGTGTCTACCACAACACTGGTTCAGATGGGTTCTGTTTGTAGTAGATGCTGGTTCAGATGGGTTCTGTCTGTGGTAGACGCTGGTTCAGATGGGTTCTGTCTGATGGAGACACTGGTTCAGATGGGTTCTGTTTGTAGTAGATGCTGGTTCAGATGGGTTCTGTCTGAGGTAGACGCTGGTTCAGATGGGTTCTGTCTGAGGTAGACGCTGGTTCAGATGGGTTCTGTTTGAGGTAGACGCTGGTTCAGATGGGTTCTGTCTGTGGTAGACGCTGGTTCAGATGGGTTCTGTTTGAGGTAGATGCTGGTTCAGATGGGTTCTGTTTGAAGTAGACGCTGGTTCAGATGGGTTCTGTTTGAGGTAGATGCTGGTTCAGATGGGTTCTGTCTGTGGTAGACGCTGGTTCAGATGGGTTCTGTCCGATGGGGACTTATATAAAGAGCTTGAATTTATCGCCAGCTGTGATCGCGAGCACAATCAAAGGACTCGGTGTAAACAACAGTGTTAGCACCATGACACAGAACTTCCATGAATGTGTGATTCTGTCCTAATATGTGTTGCATATAGACTATGCCTAGGGGGGAATGGGTGTCCTGGATGGGAAAAAGTCCCTCCACTCTAAAGTGACAGGAAACAGTGATGAATGTTGCAGTGATGATAAGAGTAGGGAGAGATGTTTAATCGTGCGTTTCTTACGTAGATCTTGTTAATGCCTTTGAAGTCGTCCTCCTTGACCTCTGTGATGTCGTTGTTCTGGAGGTCGATCATTAGCGTGTCGGCGGGAATGTTCTCGGGCACAGAGAGCAACCCTGTGGAGACAGGATAATCAATCAATCGATAAATCAGCTGTGTGTTGTCCACGTCCCCGTAAAGCTAACATCGCAGAGAAGTTGTGAATGTAATGAAAACAGTAGTGGTCCTAGAGTAGAGCCTTGAGGAACTCCAAAATGTCACTGAGCATGATTGCCTCCAGTCCTACATTATCTGAACAGATGAGACTTTCATACAAGTGATACATCAATGCTGTAATTGAATGTTAGGAGCCCATAGCCCTCGCTCTCCCCCAGACTGCACCAGGAGTAGTGAGTGTGTAATATAATGTTAGTAGCCCATAGCCCTCCCTCTCCCCCAGACTGCACCAGGAGTAGTGAGTGTGTAATAGAATGTTAGTAGCCCCTAGCCCTCCCTCTCCCCCAGACTGCACCAGGAGTAGGGAGTGTGTAATAGAACGTTAGGAGCCCCTAGCCCTCCCTCTCCCCCAGACTGCACCAGGAGTAGGGAGTGTGTAATAGAACGTTAGGAGCCCCTAGCCCTCCCTCTCCCCCAGACTGCACCAGGAGTAGTGAGTGTGTAATAGAACGTTAGGAGCCCCTAGCCCTCCCTCTCCCCCAGACTGCACCAGGAGTAGTGAGTGTGTAATAGAACGTTACCTAGATCAGAGCACTGCACCACCCGTAGGGAGCACTGGCAGCCGAAGGGGCAGTCCGTAAGGGAGTTGTCGTCATCGTCGTCATCATCATCGGCGTCCTGCATCATGATTTCATGGTCCCTCATGAAGTCCAAGACGTTAATTGGCTGGTAGGGCTTGGCATGGCCCAGTGCCAGCAGACAGAGCAGCAGGAAGCCTCTCATGGGGAAAACTAGTGGGTCTATAACACAATATGTCACGTAATAAAAACTAGTGGGTCTATAACACAATATGTCACGTAATAAAAACTAGTGGGTCTATAACACAATATGTCACGTAATAAAGACTAGTGGGTCTATAACACAATATGTCACGTAATAAAAACTAGTGGGTCTATAACACAATATGTCACGTAATAAAAACTAGTGGGTCTATAACACAATATGTCAGATAATAAAAACTAGTGGGTCAGATACTTTATTGTCCATTTTCTTGAAGAGAGTCTAAAATGTGTCTTTCTGCTTGATCAGCCAATTTGCCCAAGGTATCTTACACACTAGACACAAGCTTTGAGAAATACCCAAGATGTCTTACACACGAGACACAAGCTTTGAGAAATACCCAAGATGTCTTACACACTAGACACAAGCTTTGAGAAATGCCCAAGTGTTGAAACACATCAGTGATCTGATAATCTGTATCAGGTTTCTGACTATAATTTTCATTGTGTTGCTGTGCTATCTTCCTTTTTGTAGGACTAATAAACAACCAAATGTACAGTACCAGTCAGAAGTTTGGACACACCTACTCATTCAAGGGTTTTTCTTTAATTTTACTATTTTCTACATTGTAGAATAATAGTGAAGACTTCAAAACTATGAAATAACAAAAAGTGTTAAACAAATCAAACTATATTTGAGATTCTTCAAACCCTTTGCCTTGATGACAGATTTGCACACTCTTGGCATTCTGGGGCGTCAGGGTAGCTTAGTGGTTAGAGCGTTGGGCTAGTAACCGTAAAGGTTGCAAGTTCAAATCCCCGAGCTGACAAGGTACAAATCTGTCGTTCTGCCCCTGAACAAGGCAGTTAACCCACTGTTCCTAGGCTGTCATTGAAAATAAGAATTTGTTCTAACTGACTTGCCTAGTTAAATAAAGGTAAAATAAAAAAATGAAATTCTCTCAACCAGCTTCATGAGGTAGTCACCTGGAATGCATTTCAATTAACAGGTGTGCCTTGTTAAAAGTTAATTTGTGGAATTTCTTTCCTTCTTAATGCGTTTGAGGCAATCAGTTGTGTTGTGACAAGGTATATGGGATCTCTTGGAAAAGCATTCCAGGTGAAGCTGGTTGAGAGAATGCCAAGAGTGTGTGCAAAGCTCAATCAAGGCAAAGGGTGGCTACTTGAAATAATCTCAAATATAAAATATATTATGATTTATTTAACACTTTTTGTGTTACTACATGATTCCATATGTGTTATTCCATAGTTTTGATGTCTTCACTATTATTCTACAATGTAGAACCCTTGTGTCCAAACTTTTGACTGCTACTGTATGTCAGATTAAGCTATGATTCTGAGGGTTTTAGAATGACCCTGCAGCTCCTGAAGTCTAAACAGACAAAATGAACTGATGACGTTAATCTTGCTTGACATTACTGCCAAGTCTTTGCCAAAATGATGTCCTGGCCTGCTCTGTAACTATGTTGACACATGTTGTTATGGTTTTTAGACATTACTGCCAAGTCTTTGCCAAAATGATGTCCTGGCCTGCAGTGTAAGGATGTTGATACATGTTATGTTTTTTTGGGGGGGATTGATGATGATTTAGTCTTAAACAGAAAGTTCATATTCAAAGTTAACATTTCTACTTGTTCTGATTCTGATGGTTGATGCTAAAGTAGTTTATTATTTTCTCTCTGCATGTCACAACTTTACCAAAAATTTCGAACTCGATTTATTTGTGGATGGAAGGCATGTCTAGATGAGTAAAAACATGTCAAGATCCACCCTTTAAAGTTCAATCCTAACACTATGGGTGTACCTGCTGTTTCATACGTGTTTTGGGAGAGAGAGAGAGAGACAAAAAACCTCCACCAGTTACTTTTTAAGTCTGTAATCAAGGTTTCCATTAACTATTGTGCAGGAATTGAGACATTAAGAGTCGACGCAAATGTTTTATTGCTTCTTGCTCAATATTCACACTTTATGGCGTTTTACACGTAAGGTTTATACAGAACTAGCTATGTCGCTATCCATTTCTCACACGTTGTCAGATTACACAAGGCCAACAGAAGGGAACAAGTTATCTTCTCACCCTTTCTGAAGGCTAGCTTGAGGGAAGTGGAACAGTACTGTGGGTTAGGGTTTGGGGTTCATTGTGTATGACCATGCTCTGTTCAACATTGCTCCATTCTGCAACCCAGTGCTGTTTCTGCCCACAAGTATTTGGTGGTGGTTCAGAGGCATTCGATAATACTTAACAGCACACAGACATTTGAAACGAAATAACGTGATTCAGTGAATTTGGGGAAAAGTATTCAGATCGCTTGACTTTTTCCACATTTTGTAATAATACAGCCTTATTTTAAAATAGTTTTTTTTTTTTAAAGTAAAAAATCTTAGCAATCTACACACAATACCCCATAGTGACAAAGCGTAAACAGGTTTTTAGAATGTTTTTGCAAATTTATTAAAATAATAAACAGATACCTTATTTACATAACTATTCAGACCCTTTGCTATGAGACTTGAAATTGAGCTCAGGTGCATCCTGTTTCCATTGATCATCCTTGAGATGTCTCTACGACTTGATTGGAGTCCACCTGTGGTAAGACATGATTTGGAAAGGCACACACCTGTCTATATAAGGTCCCACAGTTGACAGTGCATGTCAGAGCAAAAACCAAGACATGAGGTCGAAGGAATTGTCTGTAGAGCTCCGAGACAGGATTGTAGCGAGGGACAGATCTGGTGAAGGGTACCAAAAAATGAAGGTCCCAAGAACACATTGACCTCCATCATTCTTAAATGGAAGAGGTATGGAACCACCAAGACTCTACCTAGAGCTGGCCGCCCGGCCAAACTGAGCAATCGGGGGAGAACGGCCTTGGTCAGGGAGATGACCAAGAACCTGACGGTCACGCTGATGGTCACTGACAGAGCTCCAAAGTTCTTCTGTGTAGATGGGAGAACGTTCCAGAAGGACAACCATCTCTGCAGCACTCCACCAATCAGGCCAGTCAGGCCTTGAGTGGCCGGACAGAAGCCACTCCTCAGTAAAAGGCACATGACAGCCCTCTTGGAGTTTGCCAAAAGACACCTAAAGGACTCTCAGATCATGAGAAACAAGATTCACTGGTCTGATGAAACCAAGATTGAACTCTTTGACCTGCTACGGTGAAGCATGGTGGTGGCAGCATAGTCAGGGTCGAGGGAAAGATGTACAGAGCAAAGAGAGATACTTGATGAAAACCTATTCCAGTGCACTCAGGACCTCACACAGGGGGCAAAGGTTAATCTTCCAACAGGACAACGACCCTAAGCACACAACCAAGACAACGCAGGAGTGGCTTCGGGACAAGTCTCTGAATGTCCTTGAGTGCCCCATCAGGAGCCCGGACTTGAACCCAGTCGAACATCTCTGGAGAGACCTGATAATAACTGTGCAGCGACGCTCCCTATCCAACCTGACAGAGCTTGAGAGGACCTGCAGAGAAGAATGGGGAAAATACAGGTGTGCCAAGCTTGTAGCATCATACCCAAGACGACTCGAGGCTGTAATCGCTGCCAAAGGTGCTTCAACAAAGTACTGAGTAAAGGGTCTGAATACTTATTTAAATGTGATATTTCCGGGGGGGTTTTTTGTTGTAAAAATGTTTAATTAAACCTGTTTTTGCTTTGTCATTATGGGATATTGTGTGTAGGAAAAAAACAAACATTGAATCCATTTTAGAATACGGCTGTAACGTAACAAAATGTGGAACAAGTCAAGGGGTCTGAATACTTTCCGAATGCACTGTATACTCATACTGCCCTACTCTAGAATCAGAAGTACTATGTTTTTGAATACCCAGTTACTGTTTGGTTACAAATAAGCAGATTTTCTACAATTTCTCTCGCATCTTTTATGCATGCAGCCATTTTAATACCGATCATAATTTTGTCCATTTTCCTCTTGTGCATGTCAACGCTGAACCATCAAGAAGCGTATTTAAAGTAAACATTCTTCCCATTCTGAACGTAATGTTGTTTTTTTTGGTGCATCTCTGAGCGATGTTCTACTATCGATTCCCCTGGGTAAATTCATGTCTTCACGTGTATCTGAGGTATTGAATTGATCTCCAAAACGCCTTTCATACATGTCAGATTACAATACTGGCCGATACCATAACGCGGGAGGTTGTCTTCTCTCCAATGAACCATTGATCATATTTTTTTGGGGGGGGGGATATTCCTACCTGGAGAAATGTGTAATTTAACAGAGGGTCTAACACATTTCGCCGCCTCTTCCAGGGGGCATTGCATTGGTGCCGTTACGAAAGTGTCAGACTCGCACATCGATCTGAACATGGAGTCTACAATGGTGAGATTGTAGACTCCTAAATTGATTGTGCAGTTTGTTTAGCCAATTTTATAGCTAATTAGCTATTTCACATGCTGTTGTTGACTTTAGTATTATCGTGTGTAGCTACGTTTGCTAGATAGCTAGCTAGCCAGCCAGCCCATATAGAGCATTGCATTGTGGGTTTTGTAGTCGACTTGAGCTGCAACAGATTTTCACAACAATTTCCACATGTTGCTACCAACTTTATTATTATAACGTCAAAATTAAACATTTGTTCACAATTTTTTTTTTTACTGTTCTCACATATTAGCGTTATGTGACACTAAATTAGAGGGATGAGTGGATTTGGGTGGATTTTTCCTTTAAGCCTGCAACATCAATTGAGATAAAATCACAATCTATTCAAACGTTTCTGAGATCAAGTTCATAAACTCAGATAATGTATCCGTTATTGACGTTTAGCAATAACATTGAGGTAGCGCACCTCAGCAGTCATCAACATACAGTAAGTTCATTCTGAGGTAGCGCACCTCAGCAGTCATCAACATACAGTAAGTTCATTCTGAGGTAGCACACCTCAGCAGTCATCAACATACAGTAAGTTCATTCTGAGGTAGCACACCTCAGAGGACAGTTACCCCCCCCCCCCCCCCACACAGTTTAATTCTATATAACTTTATTGATCCATTCAGGGTGAACTAAGTAAGCTATTGTCAGATCACATCTAAAAAAAACATCCTCTACATATCATACATCTAAAAACATTCTCTACATATCATACAACTCTAATAACGTCACATTGCCCCATACAATAATATACATTTTGTTTAACTCACCTCAACAGTCACTTAGTGTGTTGTATCGTTGTTTTAACTCCAGTCAGATAACCTTCAGGGAGAACATGAACCAAAGAGAGTTACTCTATCCACAAAGGAAGCGGTAGTGTGTAGGAACGGGGAGCGCCGGTCACAGTGGATGGGAGGAAGGTGCATCAGACAGAAACACTAACTCTCTGAATGAAGAATAAACTGTTGCTGCTGCTGCTGCTAGCATGGAGAGCTTGGTTTGAATAAAGACCTATCACTCTCTCTCTCTCTCTCTCTCTGTCTCTCTCTGTCTCTCTCTCTCTCTGTCTCTCTCTCTCTCTCTCTCTCTCTCTCTCTCTCGCACAGATACAGAGATCACCACCACACATCTCTGTATAGCTGGGTAGTCCTGAAAACGCATCGTTACCGGCCAGTCATGTGGTTCTCATCAGTACTTGAAACGGGGCCAGAATTGCCCGTTTAACTTCTCAATGCTTTAGTCTTTATGTACAACTAATGTATCGTCCTACCGGTAGGTCCCAGTCCCCTGCTCCCCAACCCTCCTTCCCTATAAATACCATCCATAGGTGGCCTGGTGCCATGTTAGATATTATACATACATTTTTATTCTGCTGAACAGTCATCAAGAAGACTGGTGGTTGTTGTTACATAATGAAAGGAACATGTTTTTTTTCTTCCTCAATGGACCTGAAGAAGCCGAGAATGGATGGAGGGGGTCTGTCCTGCAAGTGTCTCTGAGACGCTCAGAGTGACTTAGAGGAGAAGCAAGTGTCTCTGAGACGCCCAGCGTGACTTAGAGAAGCAAGTGTCTCTTGAGACACCCATCGTGACTTAGAGAAGCAAGTTTCTGTGAGACGCCCAGAGTGACTTAGAGGAGAAGCAAGTGTCTCTGAGACGCCCAGCGTGACTTAGAGAAGCAAGTGTCTCTGAGACGCCCAGCGTGACTTAGAGAAGCAAGTATCTCTGAGACAGCCAGCGTGACTTAAAGGAGCAAGTGCCTCTGAGACGCCCAGCGTGACTTAGAGGAGGAGCAAGTGTCTGTGAGACGCCCAGCATGACTTAGAGGAGCAAATTCTCTAAAATGACGGCTTATGGTAGAGAAATTAACATAAAATCCTCTGGCAACAGCTCTGGTGGACATTCCTACAGTCAGCATGCCAGTTACACGCTATCTCAAAACTTGAGACATCTGTGGCATTGTGTTGTGTGACAAAACTGCAAATTTTATAGTGGCCTTTTATTGTCCCCAGCACAAGGTGCACCTGTGTAATAATCATGCTGTTTAATCAGCTTCTTGATATGCCACACCTGTCAGGTAGATGGATTATCTTGGCAAATGAGAACTGCTCACTAAAAAGGATGTAAACAAATTTGTATACAAAATTTGAGAGAAATAAGCTTTCTGTTTATATGGAACATTTCTGGGATCTTTTATTTCAGCTCATGAAACATGGGACCAACACTTTCACATTTTGTGTTTATTTTTTTGTTCAGTATAAATCCAAAATAGTTATTTTTCTTTTTATATCAATAAGTGGTCAAACTGAGCATCTAACCAATTAGGCAACTATACAGTTGTTAGTGCCAATAGGGAAGTCTCTGTTTTAGTCACTGTGCTGTGTAGCTACAATGACCCCACTGCTAAGCTAGTTAACGTGTAGCTAAAATTACCCCACTGCTAAGCTAGTTAATGTTTCTGTACAATGACCCCACTGCTAAGCTAGTTAACGTGTAGCTACAATGACCCCACTGCTAAGCTAGTTAACGTGTAGCTAAAATTACCCCACTGCTAAGCTAGTTAACGTGTCGCTACAATGTCCCCACTGCTAAGCTAGTTAATGTGTCGCTACAATGTCCCCACTGCTAAGCTAGTTAACGTGTACCTACAATGACCCCACTGCTAAGCTAGTTAACGTGTAGCTACAATGACCCCACTGCTAAGCTAGTTAATGTTTCTGTACAATGACCCCACTGCTAAGCTAGTTAACATGTAGCTACAATGACCCCACTGCTAAGCTAGTTAACGTGTAGCTACAATGACCCCACTGCTAAGCTAGTTAATGTTTCTGTACAATGACCCCACTGCTAAGCTAGTTAACATGTAGCTACAATGACCCCACTGCTAAGCAAGTTAATGTTTCTGTACAATGACCCCACTGCTAAGCTAGTTAACGTGTAGCTACAATGACCCCACTGCTAAGCTAGTTAATGTGTCACTACAATGACCCCACTGCTAAGCTAATTAATGTGTCGCTACAATGACCCCACTGCTAAGCTAGTTAATGTGTAGCTACAATGACTCCACTGCTAAGCTAGTTCATGTTTCTGTACAATGACCCCACTGCTAAGCTAGTTCATGTTTCTGTACAATGACCCCACTGCTAAGCTAGTTAATGTTTCTGTACAATGACCCCACAGCTAAGCTAGTTAATGTGTAGCTACAATGACCCCACTGCTAAGCTACTTAATGTTTCTTTACAATGACCCCACTGCTAAGCTAGTTAATGTGTAGCTACAATGACCCAACTGCTAAGCTAGTTAATGTGTAGCTACAATGACCCCACTGCTAAGCTAGTTAATGTGTAGCTACAATGACCCCACTGCTAAGCTAGTTAATGTTTCTGTACAATGACTCCACTGCTAAGCTAGTTAATGTGTAGCTACAATGACCCCACTGCTAAGCTAGTTAACGTGTAGCTACAATGACCCCACTGCTAAGCTAGTTAATGTTTCTGTACAATGACCCCACTGCTAAGCTAGTTAACGTGTAGCTACAATGACCCCACGGCTAAGCTAGTTAATGTGTAGCTACAATGACCCCACTGCTAAGCTAGTTAATGTTTCTGTACAATGACCCCACTGCTAAGCTACTTAATGTTTCTTTACAATGACCCCACTGCTAAGCTAGTTGATGTTTCTGTACAATGACCCCACAGCTAAGCTAGTTAATGTGTAGCTACAATGACCCCACTGCTAAGCTACTTAATGTTTCTTTACAATGACCCCACTGCTAAGCTAGTTAATGTGTAGCTACAATGACCCCACTGCTAAGCTAGTTAATGTGTAGCTACAATGACCCCACTGCTAAGCTAGTTAATGTGTAGCTACAATGACCCCACTGCTAAGCTAGTTAACGTGTAGCTACAATGACTCCACTGCTAAGCTAGTTAATGTGTCGCTACAATGACCCCACTGCTAAGCTAGTTAACGTGTAGCTACAATGACCCCACTGCTAAGCTAGTTAATGTGTAGCTACAATGACCCCACTGCTAAGCTAGTTAACGTGTAGCTACAATGACCCCACTGCTAAGCTAGTTAATGTTTCTGTACAATGACCCCACTGCTAAGCTAGTTAACGTGTAGCTACAATGACCCCACTGCTAAGCTAGTTAACATGTAGCTACAATGACCCCACTGCTAAGCTAGTTAACGTGTAGCTACAATGACCCCACTGCTAAGCTAGTTTATGTGTCTGTACAATGACCCCACTGCTAAGCTAGTTAATGTGTAGCTACAATGACCCCACTGCTAAGCTAATTAATGTGTAGCTACAATGACCCCACTGCTAAGCTAGTCAACGTGTAGCTACAATGACCCCACTGCTAAGCTAGTTAACGTGTAGCTACAATGACCCCACTGCTAAACTAGTCAATGTGTAGCTACAATGACCCCACTGCTAAGCTAGTTAACGTGTAGCTACAATGACCCCACTGCTAAGCTAGTTAATGTTTCTGTACAATGACCCCACTGCTAAGCTAGTTAACGTGTTGCTACAATGACCCCACTGCTAAGCTAGTTAACGTGTCGCTACAATGACCCCACTGCTAAGCTAGTTAATGTGTAGCTACAATGACCCCACTGCTAAGCTAGTTAACGTGTCGCTACAATGACCCCACTGCTAAGCTAGTTAATGTTTCCGTACAATGACCCCACTGCTAAGCTAGTTAACGTGTTGCTACAATGACCCCACTGCTAAGCTAGTTAATGTGTAGCTACAATAACTCCACTGCTAAGCTAGTTAATGTGTAGCTACAATGACCCCACTGCTAAGCTAGTTAATGTGTAGCTACAATGAACCCACTGCTAAGCTTGTTAACGTGTAGCTACAATGACCCCACTGCTAAACTAGTCAATGTGTAGCTACAATGACCCCACTGCTAAGCTAGTTAACGTGTAGCTACAATGACCCCACTGCTAAGCTAGTTAATGTTTCTGTACAATGACCCCACTGCTAAGCTAGTTAATTTGTTGCTACAATGACCCCACTGCTAAGCTAGTTAACGTGTCGCTACAATGACCCCACTGCTAAGCTAGTTAACGTGTAGCTACAATGACTCCACTGCTAAGCTAGTTAACGTGTAGCTACAATGACCCCACTGCTAAGCTAGTTAATGTGTAGCTACAATAACTCCACTGCTAAGCTAGTTAATGTGTAGCTACAATGACCCCACTGCTAAGCTAGTTAATGTGTAGCTACAATGACCCCACTGCTAGGCTAGTTAATGTGTAGGTACAATAACTCCACTGCTAAGCTAGTTAATGTGTAGCTACAATGACCCCACTGCTAAGCTAGTTAACGTGTAGCTACAATGACCCCACTGCTAAACTAGTCAATGTGTAGCTACAATGACCCCACTGCTAAGCTAGTTAACGTGTAGCTACAATGACCCCACTGCTAAGCTAGTTAATGTTTCTGTACAATGACCCCACTGCTAAGCTAGTTAATTTGTTGCTACAATGACCCCACTGCTGGGCTAGTTAACGTGTCGCTACAATGACCCCACTGCTAAGCTAGTTAATGTGTAGCTACAATGACCCCACTGCTAAGCTAGTTAACGTGTCGCTACAATGACCCCACTGCTAAGCTAGTTAATGTTTCCGTACAATGACCCCACTGCTAAGCTAGTTAACGTGTTGCTACAATGACCCCACTGCTAAGCTAGTTAATGTGTAGCTACAATAACTCCACTGCTAAGCTAGTTAATGTGTAGCTACAATGACCCCACTGCTAAGCTAGTTAACGTGTTGCTACAATGACCCCACTGCTAAGCTAGTTAATGTGTAGCTACAATAACTCCACTGCTAAGCTAGTTAATGTGTAGCTACAATGACCCCACTGCTAAGCTAGTTAATGTGTAGCTACAATGACCCCACTGCTAAGCTAGTTAATGTGTAGCTACAATGACCCCACTGCTAAGCTAGTTAATGTGTAGCTACAATGACCCCACTGCTAAGCTAGTTAACGTGTAGCTACAATGACCCCACTGCTAAGCTAGTTAACGTGTAGCTACAATGACCCCACTGCTAAGCTAGTTAATGTTTCTGTACAATGACCCCACTGCTAAGCTAGTTAATTTGTTGCTACAATGACCCCACTGCTAAGCTAGTTAACGTGTCGCTACAATGACCCCACTGCTAAGCTAGTTAATGTGTAGCTACAATGACCCCACTGCTAAGCTAGTTAACGTGTCGCTACAATGACCCCACTGCTAAGCTAGTTAATGTTTCCGTACAATGACCCCACTGCTAAGCTAGTTAACGTGTTGCTACAATGACCCCACTGCTAAGCTAGTTAATGTGTAGCTACAATAACTCCACTGCTAAGCTAGTTAATGTGTAGCTACAATGACCCCACTGCTAAGCTAGTTAACGTGTTGCTACAATGACCCCACTGCTAAGCTAGTTAATGTGTAGCTACAATAACTCCACTGCTAAGCTAGTTAATGTGTAGCTACAATGACCCCACTGCTAAGCTAGTTAATGTGTAGCTACAATGACCCCACTGCTAAGCTAGTTAATGTGTAGCTACAATGACCCCACTGCTAAGCTAGTTAACGTGTAGCTACAATGACCCCACTGCTAAGCTAGTTAACGTGTAGCTACAATGACCCCACTGCTAAGCTAGTTAACGTGTCGCTACAATGATCCCACTGCTAAGCTAGTTAACGTGTAGCTACAATGACCCCACTGCTAAGCTAGTTAATGTGTCGCTACAATGACCCCACTGCTAAGCTAGTTAATGTGTAGCTACAATGACCCCACTGCTAAGCTTGTTAATGTTTCTTTACAATGACCCCACTGCTAAGCTAGTTAATGTATCGCTACAATGACTCCACTGCTAAGCTAGTTAATGTTTCTGTACAATGACCCCACTGCTAAGCTAGTTAACATGTAGCCACAATGACCCCACTGCTAAGCTAGTTAATGTGTAGCTACAATAACTCCACTGCTAAGCTAGTTAATGTGTAGCTACAATGACCCCACTGCTAAGCTAGTTAATGTGTAGCTACAATGACCCCACTGCTAAGCTAGTTAATGTGTAGCTACAATGACCCCACTGCTAAGCTAGTTAATGTGTAGCTACAATGACCCCACTGCTAAGCTAGTTAACGTGTAGCTACAATGACCCCACTGCTAAGCTAGTTAACGTGTAGCTACAATGACCCCACTGCTAAGCTAGTTAATGTTTCTGTACAATGACCCCACTGCTAAGCTAGTTAATTTGTTGCTACAATGACCCCACTGCTAAGCTAGTTAACGTGTCGCTACAATGACCCCACTGCTAAGCTAGTTAATGTGTAGCTACAATGACCCCACTGCTAAGCTAGTTAACGTGTCGCTACAATGACCCCACTGCTAAGCTAGTTAATGTTTCCGTACAATGACCCCACTGCTAAGCTAGTTAACGTGTTGCTACAATGACCCCACTGCTAAGCTAGTTAATGTGTAGCTACAATAACTCCACTGCTAAGCTAGTTAATGTGTAGCTACAATGACCCCACTGCTAAGCTAGTTAACGTGTTGCTACAATGACCCCACTGCTAAGCTAGTTAATGTGTAGCTACAATAACTCCACTGCTAAGCTAGTTAATGTGTAGCTACAATGACCCCACTGCTAAGCTAGTTAATGTGTAGCTACAATGACCCCACTGCTAAGCTAGTTAATGTGTAGCTACAATGACCCCACTGCTAAGCTAGTTAACGTGTAGCTACAATGACCCCACTGCTAAGCTAGTTAACGTGTAGCTACAATGACCCCACTGCTAAGCTAGTTAACGTGTCGCTACAATGATCCCACTGCTAAGCTAGTTAACGTGTAGCTACAATGACCCCACTGCTAAGCTAGTTAATGTGTCGCTACAATGACCCCACTGCTAAGCTAGTTAATGTGTAGCTACAATGACCCCACTGCTAAGCTTGTTAATGTTTCTTTACAATGACCCCACTGCTAAGCTAGTTAATGTATCGCTACAATGACTCCACTGCTAAGCTAGTTAATGTTTCTGTACAATGACCCCACTGCTAAGCTAGTTAACATGTAGCCACAATGACCCCACTGCTAAGCTAGTTAACGTGTAGCTACAATGACCCCACTGCTAAGCTAGTTAATGTATCGCTACAATGACTCCACTGCTAAGCTAGTTAATGTTTCTGTACAATGACCCCACTGCTAAGCTAGTTAACATGTAGCCACAATGACCCCACTGCTAAGCTAGTTAATGTGTAGCTACAATGACCCCACTGCTAAGCTTGTTAATGTTTCTTTACAATGACCCCACTGCTAAGCTAGTTAACGTGTAGCTACAATGACCCCACTGCTAAGCTAGTTAACATGTAGCTACAATAACCCCACTGCTAAGCTAGTTAATGTATCGCTACAATGACTCCACTGCTAAGCTAGTTAATGTTTCTGTACAATGATCCCACTGCTAAGCTAGTTAATGTTTCTTTACAATGACCCCACTGCTAAGCTAGTTAATGTGTAGCTACAATGACCCCACTGCTAAGCTAGTTAATGTGTAGCTACAATGACCCCACTGCTAAGCTAGTTAACGTGTAGCTACAATGACCCCACTGCTAAGCTAGTTAACGTGTAGCTACAATGACCCCACTGCTAAGCTAGTTAACGTGTAGCTAAAATGACCCCACTGCTAAGCTAGTTAATGTTTCTTTACAATGACCCCACTGCTAAGCTAGTTAACGTGTTGCTACAATGACCCCACTGCTAAGCTAGTTAACGTGTAGCTACAATGACCCCACTGCTAAGCTAGTTAACGTGTAGCTACAATGACCCCACTGCTGGGCTAGTTAACGTGTCTTTCATTCACACTCTGTAGCAGCAGCTGGGATTGCATTCTCAATTCCCATTTTCACTTAGTTTCTGTTTTAGGAATAGACTTTGGGCCAACATAACCATTTGAACTAGGTTGGAATTACCAGAAATGTCCCAAACTCATACCCAACCAAAGCACAAAATAATGTTAAATGCACGTTGCCGTCAGTGCTAAGTATTACACAATTCTTTTTCCATAATCTTTCCATGTGGCATTGATATCTGCTTGCCACAGCAGTAACTGCAGTCTAAAGAGGTACTTATGGGGGAACACAGAGGGTCCAACTATGTTTAGGTTTGGCTGAGAACACACAGCTACAGTATAATGGAAAGACCCAAATGGTTGTTTTATTCATGTGTCACTACACTATTATCTCTCTCTCCCATTGAGTCAGGGTGTAATATCATTCAGACATACTGAGATCTGGTTCTAATATTGCTGTCTAGCCGACAATAGACTCTAGACTAGAGCCTGCTTTAAGCTCATCTCGCATTCTGCATGTTAAAGGGGGTAATCTGCGATTGGTAATCGTTTATTTAAAAAAAAAAAAAAAAAAACTTTTAAATGTATGATATATTATATAACCTATAAATGCCTCATGGGCTAAATTCAACTGTTATACCATAACTTATCAGAACCCCAAAAATAGAAGCTTGTTTTACTGCATTGTTTGTAAACAATGTAATTGTAAGAAAACACCGTAGCCATCAAAACATTGGTTAAAACTATATTTTTAATATCATGGATGATGGCCAGTCCTTACATCCATAGCTCAATCTATGAATTTGCAGTCTGAAGGGGCACTTATGGAGAACTCAGAAGGTCCAACTATGTCAGGGTTTGGCTGAGACTCCCAGCTCTAAAGGAAAGGAGTCTTTTATTCATGTTTCAGTACAGTATCGTCTTTCTCCCATTGAGTTTGTGTAATATTTTCCTACGGAAGAATCGGTCAGTTTACTGAGATCTGGTTCTAACCTCAGTGTCTAGCCTACAATAGAGATGACTCCAGTCATTTTTAGATTCAAATGTATCATCTCCCCCCTGACACGTCTCACATTCTGCCTGTTGAATCATTGAAACAATCAAGTCTTTAAATAGGCTTAAATACCGTACAGTGCCTTCTGAATGTATTCACGCCCCTGGACTTTTTCCACATTTTGTTGTGTTTACAAAGTGGGATTAAAATTGATTTAATTGTCCTTTTTTTTTGTCAACGATCTACACCAAAAGTGCTGTCAAACTGTAAAAAAACAAACAACACATATCTTTATTACATACAATTTCAACCCCCTAACTCAATACAAGTTATAATCACCATTGGCAGTGTTTACAGCTGTGAGTCTTTCTGGGTAAGTCTCTGAGAGCTGTGAGTCTTTCTGGGTAAGTCTCTGAGAGCTGTGAGTCTTTCTGGGTAAGTCTCTGAGAGCTGTGAGTCTTTCTGGGTAAGTCTCTGAGAGCTTTGCACACCTGGAAAGTACAACATTTGCCCATTTATTATTTTCAAAGTTCTTCAAGCTCTCAAATTGGTTGTTGATCATAGCTAGACAACCATTTGCCATAGATTTTCAAGCAGATTTAAATCAAACCTGTAACTCTGCCACTCAGGAACATTCACTGTCGTCTTGGTAAGCAACTCCAGTGTAGATTTGGCCTTGTGTTTTTAGGTTATTGTCCTGCTGAAAGGTAAATTCAGCTCCCAGTGTCTGGTGAAAAGCAGACTGAATGTTTCTGGTGAAATCCCTGAGCGGTTTCCTTCCTCTCCGGCAACTGAGTTAGGAAGGACGCCTGTATCTTTGTAGTGACTGGGTGTATTGATACACCATCCAAAGTGTAATTAATAACTTCACCATGCTCAAAGGGATATTCAATTTCAGCTTTTTTTTTTTACCAATAGGTGCCTTTCTTTTTGAGGTATTGGAAAACCTCCCTGGTCTTTGCGGTTGAATCTGTGTTTGAAATTCACTGCTTCACTGAGGGACCTTACAATTATTTGTATGTGTGGGGTACAGAGATGAGATATTCATTCAAAATCATGTTAATAACATATTTTATTGCAAACAGAGTGAGTCCGTCCATGCAAATTGTTACTCCAGAACTTATTTTGTCTTGCCATAACAAGACATTTCAGCTTTTCATTTGTAATTAATTTGTCAAAATAAAAACAATTTCACTTTGACATTATAGGGTGTTGTGTGTGTGTAGGCTATTGACCAACAATCTCAATGTACATGTTTTTTAATTCAGGTTGTAACACAACAAAATGTGGAAAAAGTCAAGGGGTGTGAATACTTTCTGAAGGCTCTGTATGTAATTCCAGAAGGTTGATTTTAAGAATCCAAGAATCAGTACTATCTATGTACAGTTGAAGTCGGAAGTTTACATACACCTTTAGCCAAATACATTTAAACTCAGTTTATTCACAATTCCTGACATTTAATCCTAGTAAAAATTCCCTGTCTTAGGTCAGTTAGGTCCACCACTTTATTTTAAGAATGGGAAATGTCAGAATAATAGTAGAGAGAATGATTTATTTCAGGTTTTATTTCTTTCATCACATTCCCAGTGGGTCAGAAGTTTACATACACTCAATTAGTATTTGGTAGCATTGCCCTTAAATTGTTTAACTTGGGTCAAATGTTTCGGGTAGCCTTCCACAAGCTTCCCACAATAAGTTGGATGAATTTTGGCCCATTCCTCCTGACAGAGCTGGTGTAACTGAGTCAGGTTTGTTGGCCTCCTTGCTCGCACACACTTTTTCAGTTCTGCCCACAAATTTTCTATGGGATTGAGGTCAGGGCTTTGTGATGGCTACTCCAATACCTTGACTTTGTTGTCCTTAAGCCATTTTGCCACAACTTTGGAAGTATGCTTGGGGTCATTGTCCATTTGGAAGACCCATTTGTGACCAAGCTTTAACTTCCTGACTGATGACTTGAGATGTTGCTTCAATATATCCACATCATTTTCCTGCCTCATGATGCCATCTATTTTGTGAAGTGCACCAGTCCCTCCTGCTGCAAAACACCCCCACAACATGATGCTGCCACCCCCGTGCTTCACGGTTGGGATGGTGTTCTTCGGCTTGCAAGCCTCCCCCTTTTTCCTCCAAACATAACGGTGGTCATTATGGCCAAACATTTTTTTGTTTGTTTCATCAGACCAGAGGATATTTCTCCAAAAAGTACGATCTTTGTCCCAATGTGCAGTTGCAAACTGTAGTCTGGCTTTTTTATGGCGGTTTTGGCGCAGTGACTTCTTCCTTGCTGAGCAGCCTTTCAGGTTCTGTCGATATAGGACTCGTTTTACTGTGGATATAGATACTTTTGTACCTGTTTCCTCCAGCATCTTCACAAGGTTCTTTGCTGTTCTGGGATTGATTTGCACTTTTAGCACCAAAGTACGTTCATCTCTAGGAGACAGAACGCGTCTCCTTCCTGAGTGGTATGACGGCTGCGTGGTCCCATGGTGTTTATACTTGCGTACTATTGTTTGTACAGATGAACGTGGTACCTTCAGGCGTTTGGAAATTGCTCCCAAGGGTGAACCAGACTTGTGGAGGTCTACCATTTTTTTTTCTGAGGTCTTGGCTGATTTCTTTTGATTTTCCCATGATGTCAAGCGAAGAGGCACTGAGTTTGAAGGTCGGCCTTGAAATACATCCACAGGTACACCTCCAATTGACTCAAATTATGTCAATTAGCCTATCAGAAGCTTCTAAAGCCATGACATCATTTTCTGGAATTTTCCAGGCTGTTTAAAGGCACAGTCAACTTAGTGTATGTAAACTTCTGACCCACTGGAATTGTGATACAGTGAATTATAAGTGAAATAATCTGTCTGTTAACAATCGTTGGAAAAATTACTTGTGTCATGCACAAAGTTGATGTCCTAACCGACTTGCCAAAACTATCGTTTGTTAACAAGAAATGTGTGGAGTGGTTGAAAAACGAGTTTTAATGACTCCAACCTAAGTGGATGTAAACTTCAGACTTCAACTGTATTTAACACCAGAAGGTCATGTCTATTAGTTGTCTGTGTTCATGAGTTTTTAGATAGCCGACTTATTCACAACCAGTTCAGTTCATCAGGGGTCAACACAGAAACCCTGTTCATCAGGGGTCAACATAGAAACCCTGTTCATCAGGGGTCAACACAGAAACCCTGTTCATCAGGGGTCAACACAGAAACCCTGTTCATCAGGGGTCAACACAGAAACCCTGTTCATCAGGGGTCAACACAGAAACCCTGTTCATCAGGGGTCAACATAGAAACCCTGTTCATCGGGGGTCAACATAGAAACCCTGTTCATCAGGGGTCAACATAGAAACCCTGTTCATCAGGGGTCAACACAGAAACCCTGTTCATCAGGGGTCAACATAGAAACCCTGTTCATCAGGGGTCAACATAGAAACCCTGTTCATCAGGGGTCAACACAGAAACCCTGTTCATCAGGGGTCAACATAGAAACCCTGTTCATCAGGGGTCAACATAGAAACCCTGTTCATCAGGGGTCAACACAGAAACCCTGTTCATCAGGGGTCAACATAGAAACCCTGTTCATCAGGGGTCAACACAGAAACCCTGTTCATCAGGGGTCAACATAGAAACCCTGTTCATCAGGGGTCAACACAGAAACCCTGTTCATCGGGGGTCAACATAGAAACCCTGTTCATCAGGGGTCAACACAGAAACCCAGTTCATCAGGGGTCAACACAGAAACCCTGTTCATCAGGGGTCAACACAGAAACCCTGTTCATCAGGGGTCAACATAGAAACCCTGTTCATCAGGGGTCAACACAGAAACCCTGTTCATCAGGGGTCAACATAGAAACCCTGTTCATCAGGGGTCAACACAGAAACCCTGTTCATCAGGGGTCAACATAGAAACCCTGTTCATCAGGGGTCAACACAGAAACCCTGTTCATCGGGGGTCAACATAGAAACCCTGTTCATCAGGGGTCAACACAGAAACCCAGTTCATCAGGGGTCAACACAGAAACCCTGTTCATCAGGGGTCAACACAGAAACCCTGTTCATCGGGGGTCAACATAGAAACCCTGTTCATCAGGGGTCAACATAGAAACCCAGTTCATCAGGGGTCAACACAGAAACCCTGTTCATCAGGGGTCAACACAGAAACCCTGTTCATCGGGGGTGTCAACACAGAAACCCTGTTCATCGGGGGTCAACATAGAAACCCAGTTCATCAGGGGTCAACACAGAAACCCTGTTCATCAGGGGTCAACACAGAAACCCTGTTCATCAGGGGTCAACATAGAAACCCTGTTCATCAGGGGGTCAACATAGAAACCCTGTTCATCAGGGGTCAACATAGAAACCCTGTTCATCAGGGGTCAACACAGAAACCCTGTTCATCAGGGGTCAACATAGAAACCCTGTTCATCGGGGGTCAACATAGAAACCCTGTTCATCAGGGGTTAACATAGAAACCCAGTTCATCAGGGGTCAACACAGAAACCCTGTTCATCAGGGGTCAACACAGAAACCCTGTTCATCGGGGGGGTCAACACAGAAACCCTGTTCATCAGGGGTCAACATAGAAACCCTGTTCATCGGGGGTCAACATAGAAACCCTGTTCATCAGGGGTCAACATAGAAACCCAGTTCATCAGGGGTCAACACAGAAACCCTGTTCATCAGGGGTCAACACAGAAACCCTGTTCATCGGGGGGGTCAACACAGAAACCCTGTTCATCGGGGGTCAACATAGAAACCCAGTTCATCAGGGGTCAACACAGAAACCCTGTTCATCAGGGGTCAACACAGAAACCCTGTTCATCAGGGGTCAACATAGAAACCCAGTTCATCAGGGGTCAACACAGAAACCCTGTTCATCAGGGGTCAACACAGAAACCCTGTTCATCGGGGGGGTCAACACAGAAACCCTGTTCATCAGGGGTCAACATAGAAACCCTGTTCATCGGGGGTCAACATAGAAACCCTGTTCATCAGGGGTCAACATAGAAACCCAGTTCATCAGGGGTCAACACAGAAACCCTGTTCATCAGGGGTCAACACAGAAACCCTGTTCATCGGGGGGGTCAACACAGAAACCCTGTTCATCGGGGGTCAACATAGAAACCCAGTTCATCAGGGGTCAACACAGAAACCCTGTTCATCAGGGGTCAACACAGAAACCCTGTTCATCAGGGGTCAACATAGAAACCCTGTTCATCAGGGGGTCAACATAGAAACCCTGTTCATCAGGGGGTCAACACAGAAACCCTGTTCATCAGGGGGTCAACACAGAAACCCAGTTCATCAGGGGTCAACACAGAAATGTAGTGTTGTTTATGTATTTAACTTCAGAAGGTCGTTATGTTGATTATTCTTCCTGGTTCAGGTTAATTAGACTTTAGCCTAGAGACGTATTTACGGGTCAACACGAGTATCACTGTCATTCAGGATAGAGTCTGATTACCACCAGAGACAGACTGACAGTTGAGACTTGTTTCCATGGATACCTACCAACCACTGTGTGTGTTTTGACTGTGTGTGTGTGTGTGTGTGTGTGTGTGTGTGTGTGTGTGTGTGTGTGTGTGTGTGTGTGTTTTGACTCTGTGTGTCATTGAAACGAGAGGAAAATATGACCGACTGAACTGAACCCAGCAGGTTACCGTAAACTTTAATTTGTACACCTACTGTCTGCGTCATCAAAAACAGAGGTCATGTGAAAGGAAGAGACGTGATCAGTGGCTTTACATCCCAAATGGCACCCTAGTCCCTTATATAGTGCACTAACGTTACCCTATTGGCCACGGTCACAAAGCAGTGCACATAC